>NC_139218.1:222145251-222407751 GCF_055691185.1 Crinia signifera
TACCACTAACTTGAAGTACAATGTGTCACGAGAAAACAATCTCAAAATCACTGGGATAAGTAAAAGCAAAAAAAAGTTATACCCACTTAAGTGATACATGTCAGATTTGAAAAAAAGGGCTCTGTCAGGAACGCAAAAACTGGCTCTGTCAGGAAGGGGTTAATCTACCTGATGTAAACTGGGAGCTGCCTGTTGCAAGTTCCACCAGAAGTAGGGACATGCTGAATTCCTTGCAAGGAGCATCCCTCCAGCAATTGGTGAGGGAGCCCACTCGTAAGGACGCAATATTAGACTTAATACTTACAAATGGTGACAGAATATCTGACATAAATGTGGGTGAAAATCTGGGATCCAGTGACCATCAAGCAGTATGGTTCAAAATAAAGACAGAGACTGACTCATCGCACACAAAAACAAAGGTGTTAGATTTTAGGAAGGCTGATTTTGTAGAGATGGGAAACTCTGTAAGGGATTCTTTGGCAGAGTGGAAGAACTTGAAAGGAGTGCAGGATAAGTGGGAAAATTTAAAAAGTGCAATTCTAAAAGCAACAGAACTTTGTGTCAAAAGAGTTAGGAAAAACACAAGAAAAAGAAAGCCATTGTGGTTTGCAAAAGAAGTAGCAAGTATTGTGAAAGCAAAAAAGTTGGCCTTTAAGAAATTTAAGCAGACGCAGAAGAATGAGGACAAAGAGGTGTATCTTGTTAGACAGAAGGAGGCTAAGAAGGTAATTAGATGTGCAAAAGCACAGGCTGAAGAGAAAATGGCCCAGTCAGTGGGTAAAGGGGGGAAAACTTTTTTTAGGTATATAAGTGAAAGGAGAAAAACAAAAAGTGGAATAATTAGACTGAAGACAGAGAGTGGAAGTTTTCTTGAGGGGGACAATGTAATAGCAGATAATATTAATAATTATTTCTGCTCAGTATTTACTGCTGAAGGAGAGGGGAAGGGGCCACAGTTAAGTTGCAAGTATAGTCAGAAAACTGAGGGAGAGACAAGTACATTTACAGAGGAGAAGGTCCTCACAGAACTCTCAAAACTGAAAGTGGATAAATCAATGGGGCCAGATGGGATACATCCAAGGATACTAAAAGAGCTTAACCCCTTCCCGACATTTGACGTACATTTACGTCATGGTCGGGAAGTACTTCCCGACACATGGCGTAAATGTACGTCATGGCTTGTAACTGTCACCGCGTCTATAGACGCGGTGACAGTTTCAACATGTCTGCTGTCCCTGACAGCAGACATGTCCCTGCATGCCCACGGGGGGCTGCGATGCCACCCCCCCCCGTCGGCGATCGCTGTGATTGGCTGTTCAGTGTGAACAGCCCTTCACAGCGTTTTCTGTGTCACCGGCGAATAACGTTCGCCGGTGACACGCGATCGGAGGTGATTGGTGCTGTAAAGTACAGCACCAATCACCGCGGGGTGTAAGGGTGACACTGGTGTCACCCCACCTCACCCCGCCCGCCCCCAAAGGCCGTGATTGGTTCGTCGGACCGATGGACCAATCACAGCCAAGGAGGGGGATTTAAACTAACGGTGACTGCACTGCAGACGCCATTCCGGTCTGGAATTGCGTGCAGTGCGGTCACCGTGCCTAGCTGCCGCAGTATACTGACCTGAACCGAGCAAAATACTTACCTGATCACTGCTTCATCACTGCTTGTAGTGTGCTGGATGCTTCCTGGATCCTGTTACTACTTGTGACTTCCTGTGTTGTGAACTTGTGCTGCTGCAGTGTAATAGCGTTAGATAGAGAGAGATAGATAGAGAGAGATAGAGAGAGATAGTGTCAGAGAGTGCTATATTTTGTGCTGCTGCAGTGTGATATAGTTATAGATAGAGAGATAGAGAGAGAGAGATAGAGAGAGATAGAGAGATAGTGACAGATTGTGCTATATATTTTTTATATAACTGACTGCTGCCCCCCCTTTTGTGCTGATCAGTATAAATTAACTGATCAGCAACTTTTTGGGGGCGCAGGGTTTTTTTTATATATATATATACCTGTCAGTGCTGCTGCTGCAGTGTTATAGAGTGATAGATAGTGAGAGATAGAGAGATAGAGAGAGATAGTGACAGAGAGTGATAGAGACTGCTATATTTTGTGTCTGCTGCCCCCATTTTGTGCACCCCCAGCAACTTTTTGGGGGTGCAGGGGTTATTTTTCATATATATAACTGTCAGTGCTGCTGCTGCAGTGTCATAGAGTGATAGATAGTGAGAGATAGAGAGATAGAGAGAGATAGTGATAGAGGGGGTTATTCTAGTTCATTCTTTCTGACAAAATCCTTCTTAGATGGACAAAACCATGTGCACTGCGGGTGTGGCAGATGTAACTTGTGCAGAGAGAATTAGATTTGGGTGGGGTTTTTCTTCAAAGTGAGATCTATATTGCAGTGTAAAATAAAGCAGTCAGTATTTTCCCTGCACAGAAACAAAATAACTCACCCAAATCTAATTCTATCTGCACATGTTACATCTGCCCCCTGCAGTGCACATGGTTTTGTCCATTTAAGAAGGATTTTGTCAGAAAGAATGAACTAGAATAAACCCCAGAGAGTGCTAAATTTTGTGTCTGCTGCCGCCGCCTTTTGTGCTGATCACTATATCTGAGGTGATCAGCAACTTTTTGGGGGTGCAGAGGTTTTTTTTTTTTTATATATACCTGCCAGTTGCTGCCAGTTGCACTGTCAGTTGCACCAAAGGTTGTGCACCTGCTGCCCCTCACTGGTAATCAGTGTCGCATCACTGATCACCTTTTTTTTTTTGAGGCTGCTGTGGGGTCTTTTTTTAATTTTTTTTTTACACACACTGTGATTTTGTGGGTGTCCTGTGGCCACTGTGCGCTGATCAGTGACGTACATCACTGATCAGCTTTTTCGGCACAGGGTTGATCTTTTTTTTTTGATCAAATTCCTGTTGCCTTTGAGCGCTGTTCAGTGACGGACAATACTGACCAACATCTGTGCTCAATTTTTGGCGCAGGACCTTTTTTTTTTTTTTTTTTAACCCCTTCAATTTTTTTTTTTTTAACCCCTTCAATTTTTTTTTTTTTTAACCCCTTCAATTTTTTTTTTTTTGTATAAAGTATTTTTTTTTTCTGCACTACATACACACTACACACTACATACCCCCCGGGTTGAAATAAAGTTTGTACCCCCCCCTACACTATACACGTGTTGAAACATTTCACTACCAGTAACACAAAAATAAAAATGGCATCCCAAATGTCATCCCAAATGTCGTCTTAAGCTCCTCTTCCTCCTCTAGTGATGAGGGACCCCCTCAAAGACGCCCCCGTAGAGCAGCTGAGACCCCCCCAATAATTGATCTCGTATGGACCCCACCACCAGACAATTTTGAGCCCCAGGTTCCTGAGTTTTTGGCCATGCCAGGAATCCAATTTGATTCCACAGGTCTCAGAGAAATTGACTTTTTCAAATTATTTTTCTCTGATGATTTTATAAATTTAATGGTGGACCAAACTAATTTATATGCCCAGCAGTTTATTGCTCAAAACCCCACGTCATCATTTGCTAGGTGGACCCCTGTAGATGCAGTAGAGATGATGACGTTTTGGGGTCTGGTGTTTCATATGGGCATAGTAAAAAAGCCAGAAATTAGGCAATATTGGAGTACAGATGTTCTGTACAGCACCCCATTTTACCGTATGGCCATGCCCCGGGCTCGATTTGAGACGATCCTTAAATTTTTGCATTACAACGATAATGCACAGTGCCCACCCAGAGATGATCCCACCTTTGACCGGCTATTCAAAGTCAGGCCGGTCATTGATCATTTCAGTGCCAAATTTGAAGAGATGTACATCCCAGATAAATTCCTTTGCATAGACGAGTCCCTTATACATTTTAAAGGAAGGGTTAAATTCCGCCAGTACCTTCCCAGTAAGAGGGCAAGGTATGGCATAAAAATGTATAAGCTGTGTGAAAGCACCTCAGGGTACACCCACAGGTTTAGGGTATATGAAGGGAAGGATTCAAGAATTGAACCGCCAGAATGCCCCCCCTCCCTCGTAGGTGTTAGTGGAAAAATTGTCTGGGATTTAGTGCACCCCTTCCTGGATAAAGGTTATCACCTCTATGTGGATAACTTTTACACCAGCATCCCCCTGTTTAAGGCCCTTGGTTCAAGAGGTACAGCAGCTTGCGGTACTGTGCGCAAGAACCAAAGAGGCCTCCCAAAAACGCACATTGCCCAAGTAATGAGAAGGGATGAAAGCAGGGGAATATGCACCGAAAATATGTTGTTGGTCAAATATAAGGACAAGAGGGATGTCCTTATACTGACAACAATTCACGGAGACAGTACCACCTCCGTCCCTGTACGAGGTACCAGTACCCACACCTCAAAACCTAATTGTATCCTGGATTACAATAGGTACATGGGCGGAGTGGATCTTTCAGATCAGGTACTGAAGCCGTACAGTGCCCTGCGGAAAACAAAAATCTGGTACAAGAAGCTGGCCGTGTATATCATCCAGATGGCACTGTATAACGCTTACGTGCTATTCCGTTCTACCGGCCAGAGGGGGACATTTATGCACTTTCAAGAGGAAGTCATAAAGGGCCTAGTATTTGGGAACCAGCAGGCAGAGGGCCCCAGTACTTCTAGTACTGGCCCCCGTATTGTACCAGGGCAGCATTTTCCTGATGAAATCCCCTCCACTGGAAAAAAGGGCAGGACACAAAAAAGGTGCAAAGTTTGCTATAAAAAGGGAATAAGAAAGCAAACTATTTTCCAGTGTGACACTTGCCCCGACAAACCCGGCCTATGTATAAAGGAGTGTTTTAAAATATACCACACATCTATGGATTTTTAGGTTCATCATTTCACCGTGCTTCGGGGGTCTTGCTAATGCCACATAGCACCCACCATTCATTCCACCAGAATCTGAGCCGCAAAATCCAAAAATCACTCCTTCCCTTCTGAGTCCTGCCATGCACCCAACTGGTATTTTTTGGTCACATGTGAGGCATTGCCGTACTCGGGAGAAATTGGGGCACAGATTTTGGGGTGCTTTTTCTCCTTCATACCTTCTAAAAATGAAAAATTTTGAGCCAGAACTGCATTTTTGTGTAAAAAAATGTAATTTTTCATTTTCACTGCCCAGTTGTATCAAAATTGGTGAAACCCCTGGGGGTTTGAAATGTACACTATACCCCTAGATGAATTCCCTGAGGGGTGTAGTTTGCAAAATGGGGTCACTTGTGGGGGGGTTCCACTGTATTGGTGCTTTGGGGGTCTTGCTAATGCGACATAGCACCCACCAACATTCCACCACCAAAAATCACTCCTTCCCTTCTGAGTCCTGCCATGCACCCAACTGGTATTTTTTGGTCACATATGAGGCATTGCCATACTCGGGAGAAATTGGGGCACAGATTTTGGGGTGCTTTTTCTCCTTCATACCTTATGAAAATGAAAAATTTTGAGCCAGAACTGCATTTTTGTGTAAAAAAATTTAATTTTTCATTTTCACTGCCCAGTTGTATCAAAATTGGTGAAACCCCTGGGGGTTTGAAATGTACACTATACCCCTAGATGAATTCCCTGAGGGGTGTAGTTTGCAAAATGGGGTCACTTGTGGGGGGGTTCCACTGTATTGGTGCTTGGGGGGTCTTGCTAATGCAACATAGCACCCACCAACATTCCACCAGAATCTGAGCTGCAAAATCCAAAAATCACTCCTTCCTTTCTGAGTCCTGCCATGCACCCAAATGGTATTTTTTGGTCACATGTGAGGCATTGCCGTACTCGGGAGAAATTGGGGCACAGATTTTGGGGTGCTTTGTCTCCTTCATTCCTTGTGAAAATGAAAAATTTTGAGCCAGAACTGCATTTTTGTGTAAAAAATGTAATTTTGCATTTGCACAGCCCAGTTGTATCAAAATTGGTGAAACCCCTGGGGGTTTGAAATGTACACTATACCCCTAGATGAATTCCCTGAGGGGTGTAGTTTGCAAAATGGGGTCACTTGTGGGGGGGTTCCACTGTATTGGTGCTTTGGGGGTCTTGCTAATGCGACATAGCACCCACCAAAATTCCACCAGAATCTGAGCTGCAAAATCCAAAAATCACTCCTTCCCTTCTGAGTCCTGCCATGCACCCAAATGGTATTTTTTGGTCACATGTGAGGCATTGCCGTACTCGGGAGAAATTGGGGCACAGATTTTGGGGTGCTTTTTCTCCTTCATACCTTCTGAAAATGAAAAATTTTGAGCCAGAACTGCATTTTTGTGTAAAGAAATGTAATTTTTCATTTTCACTGCCCAGTTGTATCAAAATTGGTGAAACCCCTGGGGGTTTGAAATGTACACTATACCCCTAGATGAATTCCCTGAGGGGTGTAGTTTGCAAAATGGGGTCACTTGTGGGGGGGTTCCACTGTATTGGTGCTTTGGGGGTCTTGCTAATGCGACATAGCACCCACCAACATTCCACCACCAAAAATCACTCCTTCCCTTCTGAGTCCTGCCATGCACCCAACTGGTATTTTTTGGTCACATATGAGGCATTGCCATACTCGGGAGAAATTGGGGCACAGATTTTGGGGTGCTTTTTCTCCTTCTTACCTTATGAAAATGAAAAATGTTGAGCCAGAACTGCATTTTTGTGTAAAAAAATGTAATTTTTCATTTTCACTGCCCAGTTGTATCAAAATTGGTGAAACCCCTGGGGGTTTGAAATGTACACTATACCCCTAGATGAATTCCCTGAGGGGTGTAGTTTGCAAAATGGGGTCACTTGTGGGGGGGTTCCACTGTATTGGTGCTTGGGGGGTCTTGCTAATGCAACATAGCACCCACCAACATTCCACCAGAATCTGAGCTGCAAAATCCAAAAATCACTGCTTCCTTTCTGAGTCCTGCCATGCACCCAAATGGTATTTTTTGGTCACATGTGAGGCATTGCCGTACTCGGGAGAAATTGGGGCACAGATTTTGGGGTGCTTTGTCTCCTTCATTCCTTGTGAAAATGAAAAATTTTGAGCCAGAACTGCATTTTTGTGTAAAAAATGTAATTTTGCATTTGCACAGCCCAGTTGTATCAAAATTGGTGAAACCCCTGGGGGGTTGAAATGTACACTATACCCCTAGATGAATTCCCTGAGGGGTGTAGTTTGCAAAATGGGGTCACTTGTGGGGGGGTTCCACTGTATTGGTGCTTGGGGGGTCTTGCTAATGCGACATAGCACCCACCAAAATTCCACCAGAATCTGAGCTGCAAAATCCAAAAATCACTCCTTCCCTTCTGAGTCCTGCCATGCGCCCAAATGGTATTTTTTGGTCACATGTGAGGCATTGCCGTACTCGGGAGAAATTGGGGCACAGATTTTGGGGTGCTTTTTCTCCTTCATACCTTCTGAAAATGAAAAATTTTGAGCCAGAACTGCATTTTTGTGTAAAAAAATGTAATTTTTCATTTTCACTGCCCAGTTGTATCAAAATTGGTGAAACCCCTGGGGGTTTGAAATGTACACTATACCCCTAGATGAATTCCCTGAGGGGTGTAGTTTGCAAAATGGGGTCACTTGTGGGGGGGTTCCACTGTATTGGTGCTTTGGGGGTCTTGCTAATGCGACATAGCACCCACCAACATTCCACCACCAAAAATCACTCCTTCCCTTCTGAGTCCTGCCATGCACCCAACTGGTATTTTTTGGTCACATATGAGGCATTGCCATACTCGGGAGAAATTGGGGCACAGATTTTGGGGTGCTTTTTCTCCTTCATACCTTATGAAAATGAAAAATTTTGAGCCAGAACTGCATTTTTGTGTAAAAAAATGTAATTTTTCATTTTCACTGCTCAGTTGTATCAAAATTGGTGAAACCCCTGGGGGTTTGAAATGTACACTATACCCCTAGATGAATTCCCTGAGGGGTGTAGTTTGCAAAATGGGGTCACTTGTGGGGGGGTTCCACTGTATTGGTGCTTGGGGGGTCTTGCTAATGCAACATAGCACCCACCAACACTCCACCAGAATCTGAGCTGCAAAATCCAAAAATCACTCCTTCCTTTCTGAGTCCTGCCATGCACCCAAATGGTATTTTTTGGTCACATGTGAGGCATTGCCGTACTCGGGAGAAATTGGGGCACAGATTTTGGGGTGCTTTTTCTCCTTCATACCTTCTGAAAATGAAAAATCTTGAGCCAGAACTGCATTTTTGTGTAAAAAATTTAATTTTTAATTTTCACTGCCCAGTTGTACCACAATTGGTGAAACCCCTGGGGGTTTGAAATGTACACTATACCCCTAGATGAATTCCCTGAGGGGTGTAGTTTGCAAAATGGGGTCACTTGTGGGGGGTTCCTAAATTTTAGCATCTTATGGTGCCTAGAAACCTACATGGTGCCTAAAAAATAATCTCATAAAAAGGAGGCTCCAAAATCAAGTAGGTGCTCCTTCTATTATGAAGCCTGTGGTTTGGTCAACGTGCACACTAGGGCCACATATAGGATATTTATGAAAACAAAAGAATTGGGGGAATCAATTTTTAGTCACATTTCTCTAGTAAAATGTACTGTGTTCCTTAGAAAAATGTATTAAAATTGCAAATCTGCAAAAAAAATGAAATTTTGAAATTTCACCTACACTTTGTTTTAATTCCTGTGAAACACCTAAAGGGTTAACAAACTTCCAAAATGCTGTTTTGAATACTGTGAGGGGTGCAGTTTTTGAAATGGTATCATTTATGGGGGTGTCTCACATACAAGTCCCTCAAAGTCACATCAGAACTGAACTGGTCCCTAAAAAAAATCAGTGTTTGAAATTTTCTTGAAAATTTGAGAATTTGCTATTCATATTGTAAGCCTCCTAGTGTCCAAAAAAATTAAAAGGAAGTTGAAATAATGATGGAAACATAAAGTAGACATATGGTCTATGTTAGTTATTAACTATTTTGAGTGGTATGATTATTTGTCTCACAAGCAGAAAATTTAACATTTTGCAAATTGCTAAATTTTCCATTTTTTTACGACATTTTGGTATTTTTCACAAAAAAAACACAGACTGTATCGACCCAAATTTACCACTAATTTGAAGTACAATGTGTCACGAAAAAACAATCTCAAAATCACTGGGATAAGTAAAAGCAAAAAAAAGTTATCCCCACTTAAGTGATACATGTCAGATTTGAAAAAAAGGGCTCTGTCAGGAACGCAAAAACTGGCTCTGTCAGGAAGGGGTTAAAGGGGAGCTGGTAAATCCAATAACAGAATTATTCAACCAGTCACTAGCTAATGGAGTAATCCCAGAGGACTGGAAAACAGTGAATGTAGTCCCACTGCACAAAAGTGGAAGCAAGGAAGAGGTAAGCAACTATCGACCAGTGAGCCTTACATCAGTAGTAGGGAAATTGATGGAAACACTCTTAAAACAAAGAGTTGTAGAATATCTCAAAACCAGCAATTTACAGGATCCAAAACAGCATGGGTTTACTGGGGGAAGATCATGCCAAACAAATCTTATTGACTTTTTTGACTGGGTGACTAAAGTAATAGATCAAGGTGGGGCTGTAGATGTAGCTTATCTAGACTTTAGTAAAGCTTTTGACACTGTCCCACATTGCAGACTGTTAAATAAACTTGAAAGCTTGGGATTGGATTCTAAGATAGTTGAATGGATAAGAGCGTGGTTGCAGGACAGAAAACAGAGAGTTGTAGTAAACGGAGTACAGTCAAAGGAGGGAAAGGTTACAAGTGGAGTACCCCAGGGATCTGTACTTGGACCGGTGCTTTTTAATATCTTTATTGGTGATATTGCAAATGGAATTGAGGGTAAAATGTGCCTTTTTGCAGATGACACAAAGGTATGCAACAGGGTAGACACACCAGGAGGGGTAAAACAAATGATTGAGGATCTAGGCAGATTAGAGAAATGGTCAAGAGAATGGCAACTACAGTTTAATGCCAAAAAATGCAAAATCATGCACTTGGGTCTCAGAAATCCAAAGACTCAATATAGTATAAATGGCACTATAATGGAAACTACAGAGGAAGAGAGGGATCTAGGTGTCACTATTTCAGGGGACTTAAAAGCAGGTAGGCAATGTAACAAAGCAATGAAGAAGGCAAGTCAGATGCTTGGTTGCATAGGGAGAGGTATCAGCAGTAGAAAGAAAGAAGTAATAATGCCACTGTATAGGTCATTGGTACGACCTCACCTAGAGTATTGTGTTCAGTTCTGGAGGCCATATCTCCAGAAGGATATAAATACATTAGAGACTGTACAAAGAAGAGCAACTAAAATGGTGCATGGCCTACATCACAAAACGTACCAGGAAAGACTAAAAGATCTTAATATGTATACTTTAGAGCAGAGAAGGGAAAGGGGGGACATGATAGAAACTTTCAAATATATCAAGGGCTTTAACAAGGTACAGGTGGGAGACATTCTTCACAGGAAGAGGAGCAACAGAACATGAGGACATGCACTGAAACTAGAGGGAGGAAGATTCAGGGGAAATGTGAGGAAGAATTTTTTCACAGAAAGAGTAGTAGATAAGTGGAATAGCCTCCCAACAGAGGTGGTAGACGCAAATACAGTAGTACAATTTAAACATGCTTGGGATAAGCATATTGATATCCTTACATAAAAATAAGGATCAAATATGGTTTGAGGTAACATGTTTAAAAAAAGGGGCAGACTAGATGGGCCAAGTGGTTCTTATCTGCTGTCAAATTCTATGTTTCTATGGGGGTTATTCTAGTTCATTCTTTCTGACAAAATCCTTCTTAGATGGACAAAACCATGTGCACTGCGGGTGGGGCAGATGTTACTTGTGCAGAGAGAATTAGATTTGGGTGGGGTTTTTCTTCAAAGTGAGATCTATATTGCAGTGTAAAATCATGCAGCCAGTATTTTCCCTGCACAGAAACAAAAAAACTCACCCAAATCTAATTCTCTCTGCACATGTTACATCTGCCCCCCTGCAGTGCACATGGTTTTGTCCATCTAAGAAGGATTTTGTCAGAAAGAATGAACTAGAATAAAGCCCTATGTTTCTATAAATAGGGTGAATGTGCATTCCTGGCAGAGGGAGTGGGGCCTAATGACATGATTCAATGCTAATTGCATTATTTTATCCTGCTTCTATTCAAATTCACACCAATAGCATCATTTTCTCCTTGAGGAGGTGGGATCTAATAACACAACTAACCCAACACCTACTTCTCCTCTCGTGGCATTTCCCAGCATAGGCATTTCTATAATGGGTGCAATGTGTACCCATGTTTTAATACATACTTTTCCAGAGTCTCATGCATAGTGCTTCATATATTGCCACCAAAATGCCCGCTGCACATGCACAGTACTGATTTTAGTCTCTGAAACATTGCGGGCACCAGGTTTCCAGAGACTTATGTATGCACAATGCCAGGGTCTATGGTAGTGCAGAGAGGAGAGGGCCCACCGGGGTCTGCATAGTGGTCCCCTCCTCTGTTAGAGCACCGCTGTCTCCCAAAGAGGAAACAATGAAAGTAGGCAACTACGCTAAAGCAATAAAATGAGAAACATGCTGTGGATACTTCAATAAGAGACACTACGGGGAATATTCACTTAGATCCCCGCAAGGATATTCATGCTGGCAGTTATGTAGGATTGTCTTCAAGTGCCTGAGGTACATAAAACATAAACATCAATAGCCAGCATTATCAGGCCTATTTTTTCTTCTCAAAAAACATTGGGGTATAATTGAATTGCAAGATAATGATCGAGGCAAAAATCACGATAAAACCCCATTTCTTTCATGCAAAATGTAGTGGGGACAATTGAAAAAGGAATTAAGGCCCATGCACACTAGAAGATATGAAAGACGAAAGATGTTGGTGAACAACTTCCCTTGAGCTGATCATGTGCATCCACACTGAACACTGGGTGCAAATGTCATGAGCAATATTGGCAGATTGACCTGCATGTCTGGAAGACGTCAATATCGTTAACAATGATATTAGGCATACACACTAGATATTGCCATCAATATCGTTCAGAATGAGATTGATGCCAATATCCCCAATAGTCCCTGCATATTCTGGTGTGAGAGGGAGAAAAAAACCCTCTCCCCTTTAAACAACCAGCTATATCTTCAGAACCAATCCATTTACATGATGAGACCAGTAACATATTGAAGAACATTTAAGTGGGCTTCGAATGATTTTGGTCCCGTGAAACTGGGCCGTTTGGTTCCAGAGAAATCTGTCCTCAAACAACACGAACAGCCATGAAATGACATTTCAGAAATGAAATCGGTTTACCCGCAATATCTCTAGAACCAATGAACGCATATGGACCAGCCTGGTATCAGATTGAAGTCCCAGTGATTTGGATTCGACTGAGATCAACCTCGAACTTCCGTGATGCTGGAGGGGGAACTGGCAGCTGTTGGAACTAGGTGGGGGTGTCCCATGTTATGGGTAAAACGTTCCAGATTTTCCTGGCGGTATCTCTGGTTCCCGAGGGCTAGCAACGCGGGGCTGGGCTCATTGGAAAGCCCTGGCCTTCAGCTGCAAATTTGTGCCTATTTGTACAGTGGGCCTGGAGCTATAGCTCCATCAGGCCCATTGTTAATCCGGCCCTGGTTCCGGGGAGGACAGGACTAATAGCATACAATCTGCGAAGAGTGATACACGTAAGTATATGGGGCCAATTTGAATACCCAGAAAGGTCGGGGATTGTCTGAGAGCTATCGCTAGTGGATCAATTGCCAGGGCAAAAAGCAGGGGTGATAGGGGACAACCCTGTCGTGTGTCTCTAAAGATTGGGAACGGATCAAATAAGATTCCGTTGCATAGAATTCTAGATAAAGAATCTTGATACAGAGTGTGAATAAATTATATAGATCAGCCTTGGAATGAAAATGTACGTAAAACAGTGTATAAATGGTTTAATGGGCTATTGGGGTGGACGACATGCCACACTGGGAATGCTGCACCACTGATAAAACTCTCCTAAAATAAGTGACTAGGTTCCTTTCCATTACAAATCCGGTTTGATATGGATGAGTCAAAGTGGGTAGAAACAATTTTAATTATCTGCTAATATTTTTGTAAGTATTTTATAGCCAATATCCAAAAGGGAGATAGGTCGGTATGATTTCAGGTCAGAAAGGTCCTGTCCCGTTTTGGAAGAACTTAAATCGTGGCTAAATTGAAAAGGGGAGGGGCGGATTCATTGTCTAGGATGGAGTTATAAACCTTTACTAGTCTAGGCATAATTTTTGGGGCTAGCAATTTGTAATATTCTGAAGTTAAACCATCAGGGCCTGGGGCCTTGCCCATTTGCAGACCAGTTATAGCAGCGGAAACTTCTTCAAATGTGATAGCTGAGTCAGATGCTAGTGAAGGAGTTTGTAAATTTTCCCAAAACTGATTAGCCATATTTGCAAAGAATTCTTCCAGAAAATAATTGCGCCCTTTTGACCACAGCTATTCAGTGTATTTCTGAGTATACCACACCCCTAACAACAATCACCAGAAAAAAATTGAAATTCACAATTAATAGCACTGTCCTAACTATGGGCCTTATTCTGATCGGTGCGGCCGGATCCGAATATGCGGCCAGGACCGTGCGTGCGAAACCCCGCCTTCCATACGGATCGCCAACTCCGTCCGTACGCGGTAAGAAGCTGGCCGAACGGACCGCACGTGTATTTTTCACGGAATACGCCTCCTCCATCTCAGGGAACCTCCCCCAACATTCGATGGTTGCAGACCATCGAATGCAGGACCGAGTGCTCCACCAGCTCCCGCAACCTCAGACCACACGGACATTTCTCCGTGCAAAACCAGGGATCTGGGCGGGCAGATGTCCGCCCCCTACACGTGCGTCACGGCCACATTACCATACGTACGCCCAGCGTTTGCATGGGAACGCCCATGAAACGCGGGGCGTATGCATATGGTAATGAGCCCAAATAGCCCTTCACGCCCCTCTCCACCCCCTGTTCGGAGTGTTCACATTTCATGCGGGATTTGGCCGTACACCCCGCTCGCACATGCGCAGAGACGCCACTGCACATGCGCAGACACAAAACATCGGCGGGACGAACGCACGCGGATATTACCGCACCAACCAGAATAAAGGCCTATATTGCCTTGTGACTCCGTCTGTTCCAGAACTTTTTCTCTGTATGTATGTATATTTCAGTCACTCAACCGGCATCCAGTATCACCAAACTGACCTGGTGATGATGCCCTATATGGAAATAAAGGACATATTTGTCTTGTGCCAAAGCACCAATTAGTGTACTGACCTCTGCTTTAGGTCCTATGTGCACATGAAAAATATATTCATTAACGCAATCTTAGGATATGTTAAAAAGGTGTGAACCAGCAGAGGCCAACAAGAAAGAAACCCTTATGTCTATATAGGGCAGGGGTCTTCAACCTTTAAGACAGCGTGGGCCACCTAAAAAAATCCAGTGAAGCCCGAGGGCCACTAAACTCTACTGCAGTATTTCGGACAGCCCCATAGAATCACAGCTCCCCTATAACATCAGCACAGTCCTTCATAGATAATTGGTACAGCCGCCCATACTCAGCACGTAACCCCCCACACACATATACCCCAATAGTCATCAGCAGCCAATTTGGGTTCCAGTGCAAACAGTAAAATATGTGCCCCCCCCCCCCCCATATATAATTTGATATTGAATAAATTGCACGCGCCGTAGGCGCGCTCCCAAAGAGGGGTGTGGCCTTATTATAAGGGGCGTGGTCTAATTATAAAGAGTGTGAACTAGCAGGAAAACAATTACCTGACACCTCTTTTGCAACCTGCATGACCAGACATTGGTTACCGCAGGAATGGTCTTTGTCCTGACACGCTTAAGTTGACTGAAGGCTGCACAGTGACATATAAACATGAAGGCCCACACAGTGAACTAGTGTGCCTCACAGATCAAACCCAAACAATGAAAGGCTACTTAAATCAATATACACTGTTACACTGTTTATCCGTAATGCCCATTACACATTGTGCATCACACCATAGTGTCCATTAGACATTATGCCACACACCGTAATACCTGTTGTACTTTATGTCATACACCGTAATGCCCATTACACATTATGCCGCACACGTGATGCCCATTACACATTAATCCACACAAAATTATGCCCATTGCACTAATGCCCATTATGCCACAGACCATAATGCCAGCAGTACTCCTGCTTATACATATGATGCCCCAGCAGTGCCCCTCACCCAATGCCCCAGCAGTGCCCCCACACAATGCCCCAGCAGTGCCCCTCACACAATGCCCCAGCAGTGCCCCTCACACACAATGCCCCAGCAGTGCTCCTCACACACAATGCCCCAGTAATGCCCCACACACAATGCCCCCAGTAATGCCTGCAGCTTTGCCAGGCCCCCTGCTCCCGCCTGCTGTACCTCCTCAACCTGCAGCTTTGCCGGGTCACCTGCTTCCACCATCCATGCCTCCTCCTGCAGTTTCGCCGGGTCCCCTCCGCCAGCTGTGCCTCCTCCTCCTGAAGTTCCTGCGCCAGGTCCCCTGCTCCCGCCAGCTGCGTTGCCTCCTCCCGAAGCTTCGCCGGGTCCCAGCTCCCACCAGACGTGCCTCCTCCTCCCTCAGCCACACTGGATACACTCCTCTGCCCTGCCTGCAGTCAATGAAAATTGGGTAGGCGGCACCCGGGGTAACTCCATTACGCTGCCTCCCTCAGCAGCATTTTCTTTTACTTTACTGTGCATGGTGGGCAGGGGCCACTGAGATCAGCTCCGCGGGCCATGGGTTGAAGACCCCTGATATAGGGCATCATCACCAGGTCAGTTTGGTGATATTGGATGCCAGTTGAGCGACAGAATATCCATACAGAGAAAAAGTTCTGGTGTGAATAGACGGAGGTCGCAAGACGATATAGTTAGGGGACGGCGCTGTTAATTGTGTATTTCAATTTTTTTCTAGTGATTAGCAATATTGTTATCAGATTAGGGGGGGAGCAGAGGGAGCTGTAAAACAAGTTACGGGTCTGAGCGATTTGAGCATTGGAAGATGTAAGCCTGCTGTCAGGGTAGCATAAAGGGGAAATAGTAGAGCGGGGTTGGTGACCTTTTAGGAGGTTAGTGAGGAGTTGGCTGGATTTGTTACCAAATTTGTGAAATTTGGCGCTAGAAGCAAAAATGTACATAGGGGTTGACCCTATTGGTGCTGAAGGGTGCGAGGTGCTGTTCGGGTGTCATTTAAATGCTGAAAACAGCACCCAAATTAAGCTGATCTCGCACCCTTTGCTGGACCGAATTCGCTAAAAATTGCTCACACCCCTCTGGAGGTGCAAGCACTTTTAAGCAAATTCAGTTCACCTTAAAGTGCGCCTGATGCTGTGATGATTCGCCACTGTGAATAATCCACACCTAATAGGATTGACCCCATAGACTCAGATTTAATAAACAAAGTCCCTCAAAAGGTAGAGTTTGCTTGGTATTCTAGTTTGGTGATAGTTGAGGGTGAATCTTTATAGAGATGGAATTTTGCTATGAGATCTGTTTGGGCCTAGGTGAATTCATGGCATATGTTTTTTTTTTTTTTTATTGGCTACATGGGACATTATAGCTCTCCTAATAGTGGCTTTTGAGGCTTGCAAGAAAAGTGGGGGGTTAGTTTGAGCTCTAGGGGCATTGTGTGTGGCATAGTCATCCTATGCTTGTAAGATAGTTTATTTTAGAGATTCGGAGGTGGGCAAAGAGGATGGGCATCGCCATGATATGTAGTCTTGTTTATTAATGAGAAGTATAACGACAGCCAGATAACTGCATGATCTGAGAATTTGATAGGCTCAATTTGAGAAATTGATATTTTTGGGAAGAGAGTGTTGGATATCAAAATATATATAATTCCAGAAAGGGTGCTCGCAGCAGCCGAGAGACACATGTAATCATAGTCTGTAGGATGAAATATACTACAACTATCCATAAAGTGGAGTTTGGATGCTAAGGTAGGGATACCGAGGGCTGGCAGGCGGCTAGATACAGAGAATTGCCTATCTAATTTAGCATTGGAGATTAAGTTAAAATTTCCATAGAGAATGATCGGTAAGTGTAAATGGGGGGTAAGTAGTGGAATAATTGTGTGAAAAAAGGGTTTAGAGTAAGTGTTAGGTGCATAAATATTAAGGACTATGTGATTCATCGCGCCCTACGGGCGCTCTTCACACCGTCGTAAGGGGCTGCACCCCCTTAATTTGTGAACGTTTGTATTGTGAGAAATATGGTTAGAATTGTATGAAAGATGCCCTGTATTGCAGCTTGAGTTATAGGTGAAATGTGTTAAATAGAGAGCATATGATTTGGAAGGGGGTGTGCATTGTTTTGTTTAATTAAAAAGCGGTTGTTTAGGTGTGTGTGTGCAATAGTATAGTAGGGTGTTTTTGGGTCAGCGGCTCCCCACTGGCAGAGGTCACGACACAGGAAAACAGGAGGCTGGGTAGTGATAGGGGTGTGTGGGCATAAGGGGTACTAAAGAGAAGGGTGGGGGACACTATGCAGCTTCTGCCAGTGGGTGAGGGTCCAGTGTGGCAGCACAGGAGTACAGGACGGTGACCCTAAGTCTGTGTCTCCTCCTACTGGGTGGGAGTTAGGGTGCATGAGAGCAGGAGGCTGGGTGGTAAAGCATGATAGGGGAATGTGGGCAAAACAGGGTGAGCGGGTCCCCACTGGCGGAAGTTACAGGATAGGAGAACAGGAGGCAGGGCAGTGATAGAGGTGTGTGGGCATGAGGGGTAGTAAAGGTTTTTGGCTGTTGCAGAGTAGGGATGGGCATTGGTACAGACGCCATCAATAGTAGTAACATATTACTTGGATAACCATCGATTGTTGTAGCTATCGATGGTCATCCATTATAACTAAAGAGGAGAATTATATTGATATAAAAAATACTGTTCATTATTGTGCTGCACACCACTGCGCCCCCTGAAAGTACATGATAGTGCAAACTGCATGTCCTTATCCTTTTTCTATCCATTATAACTGACTAAATAGGCTGTGGGTCAATCAGAACTCGGTGGCGGGACTTCCGGGTGTGGGGGGGGGGGGGCAGAGCTATGCTTCGTGTCCCGGCACCTTAAAAAAATGTGAAACTTGATCGGTTCTCCTTTGCCATTGATGTAGGGAAACCATCTGGTCATCCCACATCGATGGCAAAAGTATTTTGTATCGGCCATAAACCATCGATGATTTGAAATCATTGATGGTCGATGGGTATCCCTAGAACTGGAAGAATATGCAGACAGTAGAGAAGGGACAGTATGCAGCTACCGGCAGTGGGTGAGCATCTCCTCCCACTGGGAGGGAGTGAGGGTGCATGAGAGCAAGAGGCTGTATAATAGTGGTATGTGGGCAAGACATTGATAAAAGTTGTGATTGATGGTGATAAGTGACTTTGTGCGCTGACACCCTCCCAGTATACACTGTGACTGATGGATAGACAAACCACCTTATTAAATTACACCCACTCTCAGTGAATTTAGGTATAGAAAATATACTCTCCTTTTCTCACGTTTCTTTACCTCATCAGAGGCTCTCCTTTGAACGGTGGCAAGTGTAGAAAGTGAACCTTTCAATGTGTTTCAGGGCTGTGGTGCCGCGAAAAGCAGGAGGGGGAAGTTGCGGGGGGTCCCCGAATCGCGGGAGGTCGTGGGGGCCCGCAAATCGCGGGAGGGGGGAGGGTCGCGGGGGTCCCGGGAATCACAGGAAAGGGGGTTCGCGGGTGTCTGGGGGGGGGGGTGCTGGCAGAGGGGGGGTGCGGGAGTAATGGGGGATGGTGGCTGTGGAGAAATGGTGGATGGTGGGCGTGTACTGTAGCCCTGGCTGTGCGGGGGGGAGGTGATGTCAAGGGGGTGGGGTGAGTAGAACACTGGTCTTTTCCTTGGGGGGGCGGGTTTGTGTATAACGCTGGGCGGGAATGTTATACACATAGAACACTGGTCTTTTCCCTAGGGGGGCGGGTTTGTGTATCACGCTGGGCGGGAACTTTATATACACAGGGGATGAGTGACAGATCTGACTAAATATATAAGATATTATGATTTGAAGCTGTTCAAAAGTGAAAGACATAGGATATATGTACCTTCGGGATCAGCTTGTAACAGGTCAGCTGTTAGTGGCACATCTCTCCTGCTCAGGACCACCACTCCCCAGGCTTTTGAGTTATAGGAGGCTGAGGCCAATATCTGCCTTTGAAGCATATTCAGTTTGGTAATTTCTGAAGGAATGAGATGGGTTTCTTGTCAACATACAACATAAAGACAGTTTTTTCAAATACATTAGGATTTGCTTACCCTTTTGTGGGAAATTTATCCCGCCTACATTCCAAATTTCAATATTAAAACTTAGTCATAGCAAGGAGTTAGAAGGAGGCAAAAACGGTAAGTTACTATACAAAAAACATAAAAGTTAAATAAAACAATACAAAATAATTCAAAGGGCATGAAAATGTTGTGATAGAGAGGGAGGAGAGAAAAGGGGTAGGAATTATTGGGAGAGGACAGGGAGAGGGAGAAAACAAACATCAAAAATCCAGATGGTATATGTCCATATGGACGTCGCATAATGGAGTAATGCTCCTGAACCAGGTCACCCAAACATATTAAAAATAATTACAGGATTTGCAGTAGGACTGCATGCCGCTAGAGTGTGTGTGTGTGTGTGTGTGTATGTGTGTGTGTGTGTGTGTGGGGGGGGGTGTCAGTATCAAATCTGTGTATGAGAAAAACAGCGCATAGGTATACATATTAAGTGGAAGGGAAGAATTACGAGGAGGATAAACAAGGTAATTTGAATAATTAAGCGACTTATATAATAACATGTAAAAAGTGTCAAATAACAAGCAAAGTTTTCAAATAGTCTAAATGTCATCTTTAAATCTTTGTAAGTAAGGATTCACCAAGCAGTGTGGTAATAATCATAAAAGTAATCATTCAAAGTGAATATAACTCGGAAATGGCTAATCAGGGATCATCAGACCAGTCGGAATCAGACTGCATGCAGGAACCCTTTTCTTTCAGGAATGATTCAGTGTCAGCAGGAGACATCAAATCTATAACGTAGTGCCGTCATATACCCATAGCCGATCCGGGTAAAGCCGGGAAAATTTGACACAATCTTGAATAAGTTTGGGGCAGATCGGAGAAAAGTCTTCTCTCGCTTTAGATAGTTCTGCAGAATAATCCTGGAATAATAGTATCTTGTGTGATTGCCAGATAATGTTATGTTGTTTACGGGAAGCTATCCATAAAAGTTCCTTGTGCAGGTAGTTTAATGTTTTGAAGATTACTGCACAAGCTCTGGTGCCATCTTGTGGTCAAATTGAGCCAAGGCTCTTTTCATGATTAGATCATTGCAGCGATCTGAAACCTGTAAAAGTTTGGGCAGAGTAAGATAGATGAAATCAAAATTCTCCTGACCTTTTTTGCAGTTTCTGGCAATCCTACCAGTCGTAGATTATTCCGCATGGATCTGTTTTCGAAGTCTTGGACTTTATTATGAAAACATTTTATTTCTTTGGTGAGCTTTCTTAAGCTCATTAACATCAGCAAGCAGTAGCGCACGCAGGGGGAGTTTCTGAGTACCCAGGAGTCTAAGGGCCGTAGGCTGAAAGCTGAGGGTCCCCTATTTCCATGGGTACAAGAATTTTAAAACTCGGCCCTTGGGAACCGGAGATATCTGACTTCAAAGCAGTGATCCCCATCCAAGCCTGTTAATTGCTCTTCCCAGTCAGATATTTCAGGTTCTGTCTAACTTAGAGTTTTTCTGAGGGTATATTCCAAAAGCTGGGACTCTCCCTTTGACAGACACTAGTCGTTTGTCTCTACTGTTCCCAGAACCAGAGATATCAGCCTTCCAGCAGCTGATTACTGCTCCACCTCCACACACCAGTTATGTAGTTTTATATACTCGTTGGTAGATTGCTCTGCCTCCTGAACCCCTAGTCCCGAGTATCATTTGGTAGGTGGGATTCTCTAGTTTTTAATTCTATTAAAATCTAAGAAATCTATTTTTGGGACCTGGAGAGATCTGCAGTCAAGCAAGCTGTCCTCCCACCAGAAAGTTATGAATAATAAGCCCACTCCACTATACACCCCTCCTCTGCCTATTAAACATCCTCTTCGTGGACCCCCCCCCCCCCCCCCCGCAACTTCCCCCTCCTGCTTTTCCTCTAAGGGGTAATTAGTGGAAATTACTGATCCAGGCCCTACATGCTGAGCGGTTGATATAATATCCCCTACCACCCACGGGACATCAAAGCTTCCGCTCAAAGCACCCCCCACCCCTACCGCCGGAGAATTGGTAGGGGCCCCAATACATCCGCCCCTCTGGAAACCCCCTTCTGAAAATCCTGAGTTTGCCCCTGGCAAAGGTTTCCCAAATGGTCTGTTCAGAGGCCAGAACATGTTTTTGTATAAGTGCCAGTTAATGTCAGCTGGGGGGGGGGGTAGAGAGTCAGGGGGGTCCATACTTACGTTGGTCCTCCAGCGTAGATCGCGTCCTCTTCTGTCCATGTAGGCATCCACGGTCTTGGCAAATTAAAAAACCGACCAACACGACACCCACGAACTAAGAATAGAGCAGCATGATGTTTGTTTACATCTGCTATTGGCCGCCTAGCGGCCTAGCGACTCCTGATTGGCCGTTAGGTGCCACTAGGCTGCCAATAGCGGTACTCAGGAGGAGGAACCGCAGGATGTAAATAAACACATCCTGTGGCTTTCTTCTCAGTTTGTGGGTGTCGCGTTGGTATTTTTTTTATTTTGCTAAGACCGTGGATGCCTACATGGACAGAAGGAGACACGATCTACGCTGAAGAACATGTGAGGTGCTACCTGCTGAGACTTGTAGTGCAGCAAGCAGGAGATTGCAGCCCAGCAGAACCACCCCATGGCATCACATTGGAGTAAAATTAAAGTAATAGTGAAGGGATATAGGGAAAATTATATGTGATAAGTCTTACATAAGTAAGGCTTCTGACGACAAATACGCCTGTAAAATTAAGTGTATTTTCCTGGCGTATTTTACCGGCAATTAGCGGCCGAATCCCGTTAATTACCGGCCGTATCCCATTAATTACCGGCCGTATATATATTATATACGGCCGCTTAGTAAATGAGGAATTACCATTCTTTTGAATGGCGATTCCTATTCTTATTCTTTTGATGGCGTATACATTCGTATTCGTAAATACGAATGTGCCATGAATACGATTTGAGGTATTTTTGGCATAGTAAATTCCGAAAATACGAATACGCATAAAATAATCCACAGACACACACACACACGCAGACACACACACACAAACATCGTTCAATTATACTTATGTAAATAACACTTCAACTGCATACACCATTTTAAAATGACCCTTACATACAAACTGTCAATACTTTTTTATATAGTCAACATGAGAAAAATTGAATGTTTTATTTGGGTTATTTTGGTACAATAATTTGTTAAACGTCCTATGTAATTGCTATTAATATTAAAAATATTGCTGATATTAAATGTTGCCATGTTAAAAATTTAAACAAATAATAAATATAACCTTGCCGAAAAGATTTAAGAACTACCAAACGTGTTTTAATTTATTTTTATTTTTTGATTAGATGTAATGTGTGCCTTAATATTTATGCTGTTTATGGTCCATATTCTTACCTTCCACTGGTGGTGGTGGTGTGCGTCGCATAGGCTGAGTGATCATGAGCTTCTCGGGGGTTCTTGTGCAACCACAGAAATCCGAGGAGCCCGGTCCACGTGGATTGAGAGTCCTACAATTGTAAAAGTGTATTTTTGAAATTTGTAAACACATTACTTAATGAAATCATTGGTCTAAAAATGTTACCTGCCACTGGGTCCACATATGGGCACAGATTCCAGTTTGGGTCTGGACTGAGGGCCGGGATGAAGTTGAAAAAATGAAATCTGAATATTAGTAATTATTAGGTATGAGCAGCTTCGGTTTCTAGAGAACCGATCCCCCCTCCCCCCCCAAAAAAACCCCACCTTATCTAATCCTTAGCTGCTCGCAAGCAGTTTGATCCATCGTGCCATTTTACAGATACAAATGGAGGTTGAACGTCATCTTCCTGCTGTCGGATTCTTGCGAGACCCGGACTTTATATAAGTCCCAATGATCGGCATCATCTTCATTTAGCAGTTGATTTCAGACAGCACAGATGTGATCGTGCTGTCTGCTGAGTGGAGGATTTGATGGGGCTGCGATTTAACACGGGGGCCAATACAAAGGGGGATTTACTAAGGGGGACACTACTACCAAGGCTACTACTAAGGGAGACACTACCATGGGGGCATTACTATGGGAGTACTACTTTGGGGGCACTACTAAGGGGGGAGGCTACTATATTGGGACTGCTATTTAAAAAAAATTAAAAGTGTTTTTTTTTTGTTTTGTTTTTTACTGCAAGGCTGCCCTGTGTACCATATCAGTGCAGTGGTGCTACCCAGTGTCCTTTATTTGTCTAGGGGTGCCACCAGGTGTGCTATATAATTCCTGGGATGCCACCATGTGTCGTGTATGATTCCAGGGGTGCCCCATGTGTGCTGTATAGTTCCAGGGCTGGTGATGCCATGTGTGATGTATAATTCCAGGGGCTCAGCCATGTGTATAATTCAAGGAGTTCTGCCATGTGTGACATATAAATCCAAGGGTGCTGTAATTCTAGGGGTTCTGCAATGTGTCATGTATAATTCCAGTGGGTCCACCATGTGTCGTGTATAATTTCAGGGGTGCCCTATGTGTGACATATAATTCCAGGGGTGCTGTCTTGTGACATATAATTGCTGGGGCACTTCCTTGTGTGACATATAATTCCAGGGGTGCTGCCATGTGTGAAGTATAATTCAAGGGGTGCTGCCATATGTGCTGTATAATTCTAGGGTTGCTGCCATGTGTGCTGTATATTTCCAGGGGTGCCCCATGTGTGCCTATAATTCTAGGGGTACTTCCATGTGTGATGTATAATTCAAGGGGTGTTGCCATGTGTGAAGTATAATTACAGGGGTTCCGCTATGTGTGACATATAATTTCAGAGGATCTACCATGTGTCATGTGTAATTCTAGGGTTCTGCCATGTGTCATGTATAATTCAAGGGGTTTTTGGTGCACACCCCAAGTAATTATATTAAGCCTAAACACATGCCACGTATAGATACACTTTTAAAAGAAGAAAACCGACATGAGCAGCACTTTTGCAAATGTAATGTGAATGATTGATGTAGATAAAATGTAGTAAGATAGCTCCCAGCTCTCCCGACTACTGCTGCAAATACAGCAGACCATTTTTAAGGTTGCTAGAGGAGGCCGCTGCTTCCTCTAGCATCCTCAAAAACTGTCTGCATTATGGGGGCAGCCATTTTCCAAGTGTCACTTTTTTGTATTAGCAGCGCTGCAGCAGTAGCCAGGAGAGCCGGGACCCGGCGCAGACAGAAGCACCGGCGGCAGGGGCAGAAGGCAGCCCCCCCATTGGCGTCCACACCCTCTCAGTGCCTCCCCTCCACCGCGGGGGCTGCGGGACTATAGTTACGCCACTGTGCCTGATTCAGACCTGTTCGCTAGGCTGTATATATTTTGAGAAGTCACCCTAGTGTATGGGCACCTTAAGGATGACTTATAAATGCAATTTATTAATTTAATATGTGTTACTGAATTTCACAATAAGAAACAGTTGGCTTTGGAATTTTGTTTGATGTTATAAGTCACCGTGATTCAAATAGTGTGGGAACCATTTATCTAACACTATAGATCAGGCATGTCCAAACTATGGCCCTCCAGCTGAAACTACAAGTCCCATCATGCTTTGCCACAGTTTTGTGATTGGGAAAGCTAAAAGAATTGCAAGGCATGCTGAGATGTGTAGTTTCACAACAGCTGGAGGGCCATAGTTTGGACATGCCTGCTATAGCAGCAGTCCACGTTTTGTTGGTCCCCCAGCAGGTGCACAGGTGTACTCATTACTCACGGATACATTTTAAAAGATCCACAGATGGTGCTAATAATTTATGCGGAGACCTGGAAAACATGGTCTATAGTATAGGTATTTGGCAGGCGGCGCCTGGTGGACTTGCAAGGCTGAAAATTCAAAGTCTTGCGAATCATGTACATAAAGGACGCTTGAGGATACTGTTAGAGAGAGCAATGCAGAATGCAGCATTGCCCACATCCCCCCTTCCCGTTTATACCTGCCACTACTAGCATAGAATAGCATAGCACATTTTGGTACTTGTTTCCTAGCACGGCGCCACCGATTTTGATTGTATCCATCGGGTTGGAAATATCGGGTCGATCGCATCGCATGCCAACCAAATCGCATGCGATACGATCAACACGATCGACACGATTTTTACATTGGAATCAATGTAAAATGGTCCCTGAGACCCAATTCTACAATGATTTCAATGTAAAAAAACCCCAAACCCCCCATTTTAATACTAAACCCCCCTCATGTTTCAAATGCCCCCCCCATTGTTAACGCCACCCCACTATTGACGCCAACCCGAAGCGTGGCGAGCGCAGCGGTACGCGTCCTCCGACCTTTTCATACCCCTACTATCCACTTCGGTGTGGAGTTGACTTTATATAGTGTGGCGAGTGCAGCTAGTGCAGCGAGCCACCGAGCCCGAAGCGTGGCGAGCGCAGCGAGCCCCGCGAGGGGACGCGGATAACTTTACAGGTATCCGCGTCCCCTCGCGGGCTTCACAGGTATCCGCGTCCCCTCGCCACACTTCGGGCTCGGTGGCTCGCTGCGCTTGCCACACTATATAAAATCAACTCCACGCCGACGTGGATAGTAGGGGTATGAAAAGGTCAGAGGACGCGTACCGCCGCCACTCGCGGGCTCGCTGCGCTCGCCACGCTTCAGGTTGGCGTCAATAGTGGGGTGGCGTTAACAATGGGGGGGGGGCATTAAACATCCTTTTTAACCATATTCAATGTGAAATGGGCCATATTGGCCCATTTCACATTGTCACCTATGGAAAATCGGGTTGATCGCGTTGATCGCATCGCAGCCCATTATAATGGTCGGCGACCGACGCGATCAACCCAATTTTCACTTAAAAAAAAAATTAACATTGTTCCCTATGGGAAAATCGGGTTGATCGCGTCGGTCGTAGGGGCCGCGATGGACGCGATCACCCCAGATTTTGTCTTTCACCGGCAAATTAGCTGGTGATTGACACAAAATCGGGTCCATCGCGTTGATTGTATGCCTTAAGTGCCTTAAACTTAAGGCATACAATCAACGAGATGGGTGCCGTGCTAGGAAACAAGTACCCACATTTTTTACATTTTAGACTGTGCTAAGACTAGTAATGCTTTTTTTTAGACTATTATGTTTTTTGGGATCTTTTATAACTCATTTAATCTATCTGTGCCAGAGCAGGTGCTATGTGTGTGACCAGACCTGGAGGAGGTAATGGTGGTGTGTGTGTGTGTGTGTGTGTGCGACAGACCTGGAGGAGGTAATGGTGGTGTGTGTGTGCGACAGACCTGGAGGAGGTAATGGTGGTGGTGTGTGTGTGTGTGTGTGACAGACCTGGAGGAGGTAATGGTGGTGTGTGTGTGTTCGACAGACCTGCAGGAGGTAATGGTGGTGTATGTGTGTGCACCAGACCTGGAACAGGGTAAGGCATACCTCTCAACTTTCATAATGGCCGCTGCAGGAAACGTATGCGTGCTGCAGGTGCGTGTCTGAAATTTGGGGCATGGCCTGGCGGGAAGGGAGCATGGCATACGAACCACATCACTCCCGCAAGACCACATCCCGTCTCTGTGAGCTGCAGGCTATGCCCCTCTGACTGCAGGAATAGACACTGTGCGCATTCACAGGTGGATCTCTGGGCGGAACACGGGAACAACATTAAAAAAGGAACGTTCCCATGAAAATCGGGACAGTTGGAAGGCATGGGTAAGGTGGTGTACTGTATGTGTGTGCATGCCAAAACTGGAGGAAGTTATGGTGGTGAATGTGCGTGTATGGGTGCGCCAGACCTGCAGGAGGTAATGTTGGTGTATGTGTGTATGTGCACCAGACCTGGAGGTGGTAATGGTGGTGTGTGTGTATGTGAGTGCGCGCCAGACCTGGAGGGGTAAATGGTGGTGTATATTTGTGTGTGCGTGCCAGACCTGGAGGGGGTAATGGTGGTGTATGTGTGTGTGCAACAGACCTGGAGGTGGTAATGATGGTGTATGTGTGTGTGTGTGTAAGTGCACCAGACCTGGAGGAGGTAATGGTGGTGTATGTGTGTGTTTATGTGCACCAGACCTGGAGGAGGTAATGGTAGTGTCTGTGTGTGTGTGCACCAGACCTGGAGGAGGTAATGGTGTGTTGTGTGTGTGTGTGTGTGTGTGTGCGCCCAATCTGGAGGAGGTAATGGTGGTGTGTGTGTGCCCCAACCTGGAAGAGGTAATGGTGTTGTGTGTGTGTGTGTGCCCAATCTGGAGGAGGTAATGGTGGTGTGTGTGTGTACCCCGACCTGGAGGAGGTAATGGTGTTGTGTGTGTGCGCCCAATCTGGAGGAGGTAAAGGTAGTGTGTGTATGTGTGTGCTTGCACAGGCTTTCCCTAGAATCCGTGAATTTGCCTATTAAAAATAGGCAAAGCCCCGCTCAGCACTATCATTCAGCACAAGCACATCGCTAAGCTAAACAGCTGAATCGCCACGTCTGTATTCCCCTTCAGTTTTGGTCCTATTCCTATTTTTCTAACAATTGGAAGCATGGCTTTCCCCTTAGCTTGGCTTCATAATAATTTTTCCTTGTGCTTTATACTCCATAACTTACGAGGTGGGGCTATTACATAATGAGACCGAGGCTATAAAGTATGTATATGTATATATATATATATATATATATATATGTGAATGGTTGGAATAGAGGAAACAGCGACAATAAATACCTATGTACTAGAAAACTCTTTATAGTAAAAAAGTTTTATTTGATACAAAAAGGTGCACAATAGCACCGAAAAAGGGGGGGAGAACAGACAATAATACAAATACAAGTTCTATAGAAAAAACAATAGTAAAAATTAGTAAAATGCGGCAATGTTGCTAAAAAAGCCTACACTTGATGAGTGCTAAAAATTGGACGAGGGGAATTTTTTTATTATGCTAAAAAAATTTAAAAAATTTATTTTTTTTTTTTTTTTTTTCTTCCTTATAAATAGTATACACTTTTAAAAAGTCTAAAAAGTGAATAACTTAACTTAGTGGAGGAGTCAGCAGGCACTGCCCAACGCGTTTCGTCTTAGAAGACTTCTTCTATATATGTGTATATATATATATATATATGTATATATATATATATATATATATATATATATACTGTATATACCCACAGTAGAGTCTTCAGCGCCCTTTAACTGTAATGTCCATACAATAAAATTAATAATGATTAATACTCCAGGTAATTCTTTTGAAGAAAGATTTTCTTTTATTTTTCAAAACACCATGATCAACCCAACGCGTTTCGCCTGCATGAGAGGCTTCATCAGGGGTTAGTGATCTTAAATTTTGAAATTAGTGTTTTTCAGGGTCAGGTTAGTGGTATTTGGTATGGGTATCCTGTCGAACCCGTTTTTTTTCCGGTATTTATAGACCTGATAGAGGACCTGTTATTAAACTATAGTATGAGAATTTTTGTATATATCTCCTAGAGTAATATTAGTCTGGCAGATTGTGAAATTCCTCCTGGGATTTATTTGAGACAAATCCAGCAAAGTTTTTCAAAACTGCAAATCTTACATATAAGTCCCCAAGAAATTATTTTTTTTTGTGGTTTCTTTTCTATGGGGAGATGTGTGCTCATGAGGATCCAGCCAGCAAGTGCAGAATGAATAAAAAACAGTGTAACTTACCACTCTAAATAGACAGTGAACACATCATGGGGAGTCAGCTGCTTCCGGACGCAATCTCTAGATCCGGCGCTCGGTCACTGCGTCATTGCCAGTACACACACACGCATTGCTTAGCAACCATATGCTAGAATTAGTAACACATCTAAAAAGTTAAAATAGAAAAAATGTGAGACATATATAAGTGTGAATATCATATCCCACAGTGGTATTTGTTGAGTGGGAGACAAAATATGCGTTAAAACAAGTGTTAGATTATACTAGAGGTATAACCGTGATACATTGAGTCAAATTCACCACATCATAATACCTACAGTGCAGCATAAAAGTGTATATAGCAGCTCAATATATTAAAGTAATAAATAGTATACACAATGATTATCTAGGGAATGTGCGTCCCCGGTCTGTGATCAGCTGGAGGGTTACCGGACTCGTAGCCCCATTGTTAGCACATCGTTACAATCAGAACATTCAGCAGAAGGCGTGAAGTCCCAGGGATTCGTTCAATCCCCGGGGCGCTAGTGTACCCAATCTCTCTATCCAGCGGGTTTCTAGCTGTAATAATTTGACTTGTCTATTCCCTCCCCGTTTTAGTGGGGGTACCTGGTCAATGATCATGTAACGGATGGCCGTGACACTATGTTTTGCTTTCGCAAAATGTCTTGCCACAGGTTGTTCGCTCGTTCCCTTGGCAATAGCAGCTTTAATAGCTGACCTGTGGTTGGCCATTCTTTCTTTAAATGTGGTTTCTGTTTTCCCCACATAAAAAAGGGAGCAGGGACACGTGATGAGATATATCACAAATCTCGATGTACATGTTAAGCGCTAGTGTATGTCAATCTTTTTACCGGTGAATGGATGGTTAAAGCTGGAGCCTGTTTGGAGGAAACCACAGGTGGTACAATTGGGGCATCGGAAGCAACCTGTCCTTGGTCTACCTAGAAATGTGTTGGTGGGATTTTTAACCATTTCAATGATGTCATTATGTACCAGGTAGTTTTTAAGATTTTTGTTCCTGCGGTATGCCGGCATTAGTTTTTTATTTGATAGAAATAGATCTGCATGTGATTGTATAATGGGCCAAAACTTTTTTGCATTTTTAATCAGGTTGGGCGTCTGATGGTTATATGTGTTGGTCCAGATCAGGGCTTGCTTCGTCCCTTTGTCACAACCTTGTGTTGGATTTTTTAATTTATTATCAGGGACAGCTAATGCCTTCATCTTCATGTTTTGTATTATTTTCTTATCGTACCCTCTCTCTAAAAATTTATTGGCCATTAACTCTAGTTCTATGAGCGCTTGGTTGCGCTCACTGTTAATATGTAACACCCGTAAGAATTGGCTGTAGGGCAAAGCATTTTTTAGACTGGTTGGATGGGCACTGGAGGATAGAAGGATATTGTTTCTATCGGTGGGCTTATGATAAAGTGTGGTTATGATCTTCTTATCGGCCAGTGTCAGAGTCACATCTAGGAAATTGGCCGATTGGTCACTAATTGTATATGTGTATTTCACCGGGCTCTTGGTCGAGTTATGACTCTCCATGATTTGGGAAAATTCTTCTTTAGTGCCACTCCAGAAGATGAGGACATCCTTGATGAATCTAAAGTAAGCAAAGATTTTTCTAGCAATCTCTGGATCAGAGAAGAAGGTCTCATTTTCAATCATAATGATAAAAACATTCCAGTACGACGGGGCCACACAGGACCCCATCGCTACCCGGGCCGTTTGGAGGTAATAATTACCGTTAAATAAGAAATAATTTTTTGTTAGAATGGTTTCCAAAAGTGACATGAAGAAGTTAAGATCAGGACCATTATAAAGAGGATTATTGATTAACAGCATTCTAGTTGCCTGCAACCCCAGATTGTGCGGTATACAGGTATAAAGGTTACAGACATCTACAGTACACAGTAAACAATTATCAGATAATTCTTTAAAGGCTCTAATGGCCGTCAGGAGGGCAGCCGTGTCCTTAAGACATGAGGGTTTGGCCTGAATGATCGGCTGGAGGTATCCATCTAAATACACCGAAATCGGAGAAAAGATGGACCCCCTGGCCGATATGATCGGCCTGCCCGGTGGTCTGTCAAGGTTTTTATGTATCTTAGGAAAAGAGTATAAAAGGGGTCTTACAGGATGCTCGGTGGTCAGACATCTTTTAATAGCAGATGAAATAAGCCCCTCACTGTGGGCATGTGTGATGAGACTGTCAAGTTCTTTTTTGTAGGTCATTGTAGGGTCCCCTTTAAGCAATAAGTAGGTATTCGAGTCCGATAACTGTCTGTCAAGTTCAACTTGGTAATCCTTCAAATCTTGGACCACAATAGATCCCCCTTTGTCCGATTGTCGGATAATTATATCCTTGTAGTTGGAAAGATTTTTTAGGGCTGTCCTTTCCTGGTTGGAGAGATTCCAAAATTGTGGTTTAATGCTCTCGATGGTTCTCAGTGTCTCCTTCTCCAAAGGTCGACTGTATGTCTTAAGGGATGCATTGGAGCTTACTGGATCAAAGTTGGACTTTTGTTTGAGGGGTAACAGGTGTCTAGGTAGAGGTTCAGCAGTAGGAGGGACTGGGTTTTTACCATAATGTTCCTTGCGGCGGATCGATTTGTTTAATTTGTAAGTGTCGATTTTCCACTGTAGGGGGTCAAATGCCACAGTCGGTACAAATGATAACCCTTTCTGGAGGATGGACATTTCAATGGGTGATAAATCTCTGGATGATAGATTAAAGACCAGATTCTGGTCATCCCTTATTTGGCCCTTATTAGTGATGGCGTCCGGAAGCAGCTGACTCCCCATGATGTGTTCACTGTCTCATTAGAGTGGTAAGTTACACTGTTTTTTATTCATTCTGCTGATCTTGATAAAAGTGCACGGGCACTGAAACGTTGACCACAAGCTGGGCATCTGCTGTATTTCTTTCCCAGTCTGGGAGTGCCGCCGTCCACACAACCCTAAATATCCCCCACTTTACTGAAGGGGCTACTACGGAAGGCACCGGGCCAGCTATAATCTACAGCCATTAGAGTGCCGGCCAGCACCAACAATTTATATTTTATTTTACATTTTGTACATTTGGTCTGCCTATTCTGATGTTAGTAAGCAGTGCCAGATATTAGCAAGGAGCAGCAAACAACCAGTCCATGGGAAAGATGTTTTCACCCCTCAGACTGTTGGGCTCCGATTAGCAGAGACCACATCCAATGGGAAGCCATCAAACACATTTTTAACACAATTCTAAAATGTATATATAATTACCAAATGCTTAGTTTTTTGTTTCTAACTGATTTGGTGGAAGTGGCATAACCAGAATTTTGTGGTTCCCATAGTAAAATATTGATGAGGCCCCTAGTCAGGGCCGGTGCCAGGGTTCTTGGTACCCTAGGCAAAACCGCTGCCAACTACCCCCCTCCCACCATTAACCCTTAGGAAAGAGGTATTATTTATTTTCAGTTTCTTATATAGCGCAGCAGATTCCATTGCGCTTTACCAATGTTGACAGCACTGAAAGAACAAACTGGGTAAAACAGACATACAAGGAGGAAGGAGGACCCTGCTGCGAGTTTATTTCCAACACCTCCACATTATTTTCATGAGGGCACCCATAGCCAACAAAGGCTTGTCCGGCACAGCTGTTTATCATGTACTTAATATATATAGTTTCTCAGCAACCATGATAGGTAATGGAACAAACAAACAAACAAACAAACAAACAAACAGGGTGCATTCCAAATCTTATTTGTGTGTATATATATATATATATATATATATATACACAAATATATATATATAATATTCTCACCTTTCTCTCCTTTTTATTCAGTTGTGTTGCGGAGTGATTGCAGTATTTTTAGCTTTTTATTGTTCATTGATTTTTATGTATATCGATTTTTTAATAACCTAAATGATTTATTAAATTATTGTAAGTAGTTTATTTGTAATTTTATTTGTCATTTTATTTTTGATTTGCATATAAATGCATTTTGTATGGTTTGATTATGTATTTGCATGTCATTTGAAAACATCATAATGAGATGTGATACGATACTTGCCTTTGAAAGTTTGTGATTGATTGGTCTAATTCCTGGCATATGTGTGGAGCAGTGGGTTCCAGGCTATATATATATATTGACTCAGTAGCAGAAAGGACACACACTCCTGATGAAGTCCAACCTGCTTGGTGATGGCTTACTTGGAGGAAGACATGGTGACATCACGTTTACACTTGACGATCCGGAGTGAAGGCATTCTGCCCGCGGCTGCACGCTGCAAGCGGACACTGGTCTATGAAATCCAACCTGCTTGTGTACCGGTTTACAGGTGTTTATCATCCGTCTTACCCCCTTTCTGCTGCCAAGCTGATTATTTTAAACTTCAATGTATGTAAGCATGTATTCTCTATAGTAAAGTGTTAATTGCTTCTATGCTCATGGTGCACTTTCTCCTTTCTTCTTCAGAAATACAACAACAGTAGTGTCTTCAGCGCCCTATGAATGTAATGTCTTATTAAAAGCAATTAAATCTTTTATCTTTTCTGAAGAATATTTTTATTTTTATTTTCAGAGAGCAGCAATCAATATCCGACGCGTTTCGTCTCCTTCAGAGACTTCATCAGGGGTTTTGTTTACAATCTAAAAAATGCAATATAAAATTTTACAGTATATTCATCACACAATGACATTACATACAGTTAACTAAAAGAATGTATAAGAATTAATTAATAACATGGAGTGTTATAATTGAATGATTTACACAAAGAAAGGATGGAGGGACCACAGAAGAAAAAAATGCATAAAAGTTACACTAAGTTCTAATAAAATATGTGTTTTAAAGCATGTTTTCCTTTGTTGTTCATTTGTTTGATCTTAATTATATGTTCCACAAGGTACATACCTTGAGTATTACTACTTGTGCTAGTCTTGAGTCAGACAATTTTCTGGTCCTATATATTAAGACTCCCAATGGGTGCGGCTGGCAAAAGAACTTTTGGGCCGGTAGGCGTTAACTTCATAGGTACTCTTTACCTAGCACGGCGCCCACGATTTTGATCGTGGGCATCGCAGGTAAAAAAATCGCGGGCATCGCGGCCATTGAATGCACTAAAAATCGGGTGCGACGCGACCGACGCGATGCCCGCGATTTCCCATAGGGATCAATGTTAAATTTCTCAATTGACCCGATTTTACTGTTCAATGCCTCAATGGACCCGATTTTTCCATAGGAAACAATGTTAAATGGCCCACAGAGGCCAAATAGGCACCCTAAAGTGTGAAATGGCCCCCACAATTGTTAACGCCACCCCACGATCAACGTGAACCCGAAGCGTGGCGAGCGCAGCGAGCCCGCGAGGGGCGGCGGTACGCGTCCTACGACCTTTTCATACCCCCACTATCCACGTCGGCGTGGAGTTGAGAATAGAATAGTGTGGCGAGCGCAGCGAGCCACCGAGCCCGAAGCGTGGCGAGCGGACGCGGATACCTTCACAGGTAAACGCGTCCCTTCGCGGGCTTCACAGGTATCCGCGTCCGCTCGCCACGCTTCGGGCTCGGTGGCTCGCTGCGCTATATATATACTCGGACTCCCTGATGAGGAGTTTTTTAGATCTATCACCACCACGTGGTGTTTCAGCCATGTGGTCGATCATAAAATACTTGAGGGAGGAGATGGTGTGGCCACATCGTTTGAAATACTTGGTGATAGATCTAAAAAACTCCTCATCAGGGAGTCCGAGTGGATCTTCAAGTTGGGTACCATCCATCCCGATGGTCTCAACGAGAAGATCAACTGGAACACCCTTTATTAAACATGGTTCTTTACCCTGGTTCTTGGTTCTCTTTCTGAGACTGTCTTACTATGTTTGGGTTTTTGAAGCTATGTATGTGTACTGTTTTGTTGTTCCACCTTGTTAACATGTCTTAATTATTGTTTTTTGTTTTTTACATACAGGCACATATGCATAATTGATCAAGATGCCCAGAGGTCGACACCGTGTCGGCAGGTGTCCCTGCGGACTAATCCTGGTATCCTGTGTGAGTCTACCGAGTGGGACATCCACGGTAAGACACACTTATTCAATCTTGATATCAGTCTGAAGTCTGCAGTGTCCCGGCCGCGCGTGGTTGGCCTACTGGAGCTGGATCGATATGCACTTCCATCGCCTGTTTTGTTTATGTTGTACCCCTGGCCGCAGACGCTCTAAGTGAAGGTGCCTGCAGCGTGTTCCACCAGGAATGGAAGGTGGAACGCTGTACTTCCGGGTTGTTGAGACGCAAGCCAGACGTTGCTTAGCAACTAAGGCTGCGTATCGCGTAACGGAAGTGGTCAGCGATTCACTTCCGCCGGCTGGATCCACGCTAACGGCGCGTCCTGGGGTGTTCTGTGGCCAGGTAAGTATAAATTGTTTTTGTAATGTCATTTCCAGTGCTGTAGGTTGGGGCTGAAGAAGGGGGTCACTCCCCGAAACGTTCCCCTGTACACCTAATACAACGTTTTTTTGCATGTAACCAGTCTCCCGAGTGCCGTCATTTTTCCCTATGGAATATTGGAAGCTACATATTATTTCGTTCTGGCACCGAGAGCAAGTTGTTTCCTGTTAACCATTGAGTGCCGGCAGTTATTGGATCTGTATATATATATATAGAGATAAGATTGCACTCCATCCAGCAAAAAACATCTCCTAGGGTGTCATCCAGAACCACAGTCCAAATATATAGAAAAAAAGGACGCAATCTCCAGTGTTTTAAATGCAATTTAAAATTAGCTGTGTATTCAAAAAATGTACAAAAAGGATAAATATCAAGGTACTCAACGTTTCCGTCCACTTGGGACCTTCATCAGGAGGTAAGCAACTGATACAGCAATCCAACAGAGGGCACAGCTTAGACCACACAGCAGGTTCCTATATACTGTATATATATATATATATATATATATATATATATATATATATATATATTGGATTTTCTTGTGTTGTACCGACGTGCATTGCTGACCTGTCTTGACAAAGGCCCTCTAGTGGCCGAAACGTCGACTCCATATACAAAGTAAGATGTATTATACCCTGAACAGTACCATTACTGTCTCTGTCTCACTGTCTCTGTGATCTTACTGGTGAGTGCTCCTTGTGGATTCTATACAGTTCTACACCTATGCTATATATATATTTATATATATATATATATATATATATATATATATATATATATATATATATATACTGTATATAGCAACATACAGAGGGGTGGCACTCCAAAAAATCATCAGGGTGTCTAAAAAATGTTGTAATACATTTGAAACGTCGGTCCACCATACTTGGCTGCTGAGTCGTTTTTTTTGGAGTGCCACCCATCTGTATGCAGGGCCGGTGTGAGGCTTAACAGCACCCTAGGCAAAACTTCAACTTACTGCACCCCCCTCTTCCCCATATTGCCACCAATACCCACTTTCCAACCCCTTAAGGCATACTTGACAGACGATCTGGAATGGCAGGGAGGTTCCCAAAAATTGGATGGTCCTCCCAGCCCCACCTCGGGAAGGTGGGCAAGTCCCTTGCTTCCCTGGAGGCCCCCTTTGCCACCCACAATATAGTACAAGAAGGAGAGGGCTGCAATGTAGGGAAGTATGCCTCAAGGGAAAGTATGGGAGTACTTAGTACCACCTGCATTAAGTAAAACAAGAATCCTCATAGACATCCTTCATAGACTTGGTGGCGCCCCCCCCCCCCCCCCCCCCCAGATCCTGGGGCCCTAGGCAGCTGCCTAAAGCTGCCTAATGGTAGAGCCGGCCCTGTCTGTATGCTGCTATATTGGAGTGAGTTTTCACCTCCTGGGAGGGCACCCAGTCCATTATCACTTGTCAGCGGAGTGCCGGCCATTACCATCATTGACTATATATATATATATGTAGTACACCTGCCTACATGTCCTGACGACGGGGGTCCGACCCCAGAAATGTTGACAGGCTCCTATGATGGATTAAACTTGGTACGGTTTTTTACCTGCAGTTCTAGCCTCTGAGGGGCAGATTTATTAAGCTTGGAGAAGAGATAAACTGGAGATAAAGTGGAGAAAAGGTAAAAGGAGATAAAGCACCAGCCAATCAACTCCCAACTGTCATTTTCAAACACAGCTGATTGGCTGGTGCTTTATCTCCTTTTACCTTTTCTCCACTTTATCTCCAGTTTATCTCTTCTCCAAGTATAATAAATCTGCCCCTGAGTGCCTTTGTTCACCCCCCAACTGTATTCTGTTGGCTGTGTGCATACACAGCCATCTTGCAAGTGGCAACAGAGCAAGTTTTGTTATCCAGCAGCAGATCTAAAGGTGCGTACATACGGATAGATTTGACCAACGATTCGATCTCGATTTGCTCTGAACTCCTGCAAAAACGATTTCTTGTCAAATGTTAAACGATTGAGCAAACGATTGCTTAAAAACTACCGATCGTTAAAGAGTCGTTATCGTTTGTTGTTCATCCATAAACACACAAGATTGATCTTCTGCCCTGTGAAATTTTAATTATGGGTGTGACTTAAAAAAGAGGTTAAAAGGCATCCACCATTTTAGCTCAGTGCAGTTCTGCTGTTGGAGAGGCTTGGTTTGTTCCTGTTTTTCCCTGGTGAACTGCATTTATTTTGCTTGTTAACAAAGTGTGCTTTGAGCTTTTGATCAGCATGGATTCCTATCATTACAAACTTGCGTTGTCCTATGCATATCTCAAGTTGAAACGCAATATGGATCCGGCCCGAAGGAGGAGGCTGGTCAGATCGTGTAGGAGCAAGGAGTGGCTCATGAGGAGGGACACTCGCTCCCACATGACGCTCCTGACGGAGATTAAAGATACCCACCCCAGTGACTACCACAATTTCCTGCGAATGGATGAGGACACATTCCAGGAATTGCTTGGCCTAGTAACTCCCTATATCCAGAAGGAGAGCACCAATATGAGGGCTCCTATTTCTGCGGAGGAGAGACTGGTCATCACCCTCAGGTTCCTAGCTACTGGAAGATCCCTGGCTGATCTGAAATTCGGCTCCCTGATCTCACCTCAGGAATTGGGGAAGATTATACCGGAAACTTGTCAGGCTATTGTGGAAGTCCTGAAGTCTCAGTACTTTAAGGTAAGCGTAAATAAAACATACAATATTATTCTGGTGCAAACCATTTCTTTTTTATTTTACTTTTCAAAAACAAGGTGAAATGGCACCTTTATATGCTTTATAACCATAACCAAAATGCACAACACATTGCTGCTTTTTGAGCAGAAATTGTAAGAAATAAGCTGAACTGTCAGCCTTTAAGGAATAATGTTACTTGTGTACTAGCACGGCGTCCATAGCATCGCAGACCATAAGGCCATTTTATCGCATATACAATGGTATGCGATTTAAAATTATATAAGCACCCTAATGGGGGCTTGATAAATGTACCCCAACGCCACCCCCAGTATGAATGTGAACCCGAAGCATGACGAGTGCAGCGAGCCCCAGAGGGGCGGCAGTACGCGTCCTCCGACCTTTTCATAACCCCACTATCCACGTCGACATAGAGTTGACTTTATATAGTGCAGCGTGCCACTGAGCACTGTTTTCTCTTATTTATTGTATGCAAAGATGGTGGGCAGTGTCTGCAGCAAGGCATGCTACAGGGGACATATAGCGTGCCGACACATGAGGGGCAATGCACAAAGCATGGTGGGCAGTGTCTGCAGCAAAGTGCATGCATGCTATGGGGGACATATAGCGTGCCGACACATGAGGGGCAATGCACAAAGCATGGTGATCAGTGTCTGCAGCAAAGTGCATGCATGCTATGGGGGACATATAGCGTGCCGACACATGAGGGGAAATGCACAAAGCATGGTGGTCAGTGTCTGCAGCAAAGTGCATGCATGCTATGGGGGACATATAGCGTGCCGACACATGAGGGGCAATGCACAAAGCATGGTGGTCAGTGTCTGCAGCAAAGTGCATGCATGCTATGGGGGACATATAGCGTGCCGACACATGAGGGGCAATGCACAAAGCATGGTGGGCAGTGTCTGCAGCAATGTGCATGTATGCTATGGGGGACATATAGTGGGGGGGGGGGTGCATAAATTAGTGAACACTCCACTACTATTATTTGGCCTGCTAAAAGTAATGTAGGGCATGGTGGGATGTGTAGTTCAGCAACCGCTGCAGCTGCATAAATGATGGTGGGCAGTCTCTGCTGAATGCTACACACGCTGGCACATGATATAGGGGACATTTGCAGACACTACTCTGATTATAGAAGACACTGATGCTGCCCAGTGTCCGCTGCATTGGTGGACAGCAGCAAAAGAAGCAAAATGTACTTACATGCTGCTTTTGAAAACAGTTGCACGCTTTCCTGCCTCCTCTGCTTTCCTCTCCATGCGGCCCTGTCTCTTCTGCTTTCCTCTCCACGCAGCCTGGGACAGAAAATGGCGGAGGGGAGTGGTTAGCCAGTCGTCAGCCAATCCTGTGGAAACGATATGCAAACGATTGGTACACATTGATAGCGATTGGTCGCTGATCTTTCTGCATGCAGGAAAGATCAGCGACCTCTACTAACGACTGGTGGGTGCGCGCATCGTCGCCTATATCGTCCATAAACATGGAACGATTTGAACGATTGGTCGTTAAAATCGATCGGGAATGCCCAGATCGTTGGTCAAATCTAACCGTATGTACGCACCTTAAGTCCTGAGTGATGGTCCTTCCTTTTTGCTTATTTATATATATATATATATATATATATATATATATATATACATATATATATATATATATATATATATATATATATATATATATATATATATAAAGCTGGGCAATTAGAGGCTGGCACACCATTGCGATAAAAAGGAAGCTTTTATATTGAAAAAAGTGAGGATAAATCCATTTTGCACCGAAGGAAGAAAAGGATAATACAACCGTCCATAATCATGGGTGAACAGGGTACATCACTGCAAACAGGTCAGTCTGGCTCAATATATATATATATATATATATATATATATATATATATATATATATTTATATATGACGAGAATAAATCTCCTGATGACGAGAATAAATCGAGAAACGTAGATCTTTCAACTGAACCTGTGTGGTCTCCAGCAGGGCCGGCGCTACCCACACAGCAAGTCCTGTGGTACAGTAGGTATGTGTGTGATGGGGCATAGGACGGATGTGTGTGATGAGGCACAGGAGGGATGTGTGATGGGGGCACTAGAGGATTATTTGTGATAAGGTGGTACAGTAGGTATGTGTGTGATGGGGCATAGGACGGATGTGTGTGATGGGGCACAGAAGGGACGTGTGATGGGGGCACAGGAGGGATGTTTGTGATGGGGGGTCACAGGAGGAATGTAGGAGGGGGGCACAGGGGAGATTTGTGTGATGGGGGCACAGGAGGGATGGGCAGAGCCGGCAGGACCCGGTAAGTGGGTTAAACGCTGCAGCGCTCCCCTTCGGCTTGCTATCTCCCGCTGGAACCATGACACCCACCATTTAAAAATAAAATAAACACAGGAGCCAGGATAAGCAGGGTGGGCGACAACTCATGGGCTCAGAGTCTTTGTCTAGTTACAAAAAGGAAGAAAGGGGTGACACTACAGTCACACAGTAGTGCTAGTTCTAAAATTGGTGGCAACCCTTTCACTATTCCGGGTAATAGCTGCAGCCCCTTATCAGAGGTTTTGTGAGCCTCTGTAACAAGCTGCACTCAGGAGTGATAGCGATGATAAATCGCTACATTTAAGAGGCGCAGCTATACCCAATCCAATGATTACAACAATTTATATGAAGTAAATTATTTTAATAAAAAAATATATATATATATATATTTCATAATATTCAAAGTGCACTTCATATAATTCATAGACAATACATGACATACAACATATAACACATACATAAAAAAAATATATATATATATATATATATATATATATATATATATATATATATATATATATATATAAACAACAGGGTCCTACCTTCCCACAGGTTGCTGGAACACACACGTCACTGCAGCTTGAAGAATGTCAAAAATGCTTTATTGACCTCCAGGTCAATAAAGCATTTTTGACATTCTTCAAGCTGCAGTGACGTGTGTGTTCCAGCAACCTGTGGGAAGGTGGGACCCTGTTGTTTATACTTACTTCTACAAGGGCACGCAGCAACATTGCTTTTCCGTGGGGAGTGCCGGTCCAGGTCTGGATATATATATATATATATATATGATGCTGTCAGAAAATAGAAAAATATTTCATGGGAATGCAGGCGGAATGAAGTCACATGAAGTCAGCCGCGTGCCCTGTCTTTGTCCTGGTCTTTGTCCTGGTGCTCTTAAATATAGGTCAGGCTCCACTGACTTATATTTGCGAAGGCAGGAGAAATTATTAGATGGTCAGCAACCATCAAATGATTTCTCCTGCTGGATTCGTAACACATCCCCTCCTTTGGTTGCGAGGAGAAATGGCTGCGCGGGGGGGGGGAGGTATCAGAGGTGTAGCTAGGGCGGAGCTGGTGGAGCACAAGCTCCGGGCGCCGGAATGTCACCGGGCGCTGGAGCTGTGCTCTCTGCTGCCGGTTCTCCCGCCCTGTTCGCCTGCTTCCTACTGTGCCTGGCGTCAGAGACAGAGTGCACCATCGGCCCACCCGCTTGCCTCCTGCTGCCGTAAGCTAGCTTCCTTCTGCCATCCGCCCACCCACCCTCTAGCTTCCTTCTGCCATCCGCCCACAAACTAGCTTCCTCCTGCTACAATGCCACTAGCCTCCTGAGTCCTGCTGTCGCCCGCCCACTGCTAGCTGCCTTCTGCTACCGCCCAGCGAATAGCCTCATGCTGTTGACAAGTATTTATGTGTATGAATGTGGGGACTGGGGGGGCATTCAGTTCGCCTAGGGTGCTGACAAACCTGGCACCGGCCCTGGCAACGAGCAAGGTCAGTCCCCTTGGCAACGAGCAAGGTCAGTCCCCTTGGCCACGAACAAGGTCAGTCCCCCTTGGCAATGAGCAAAATCAGACTCCCTTGACAACGAGCAATTTCAGTCCCCCTTGGCAACAAGCATGAAGCCCCTTGGCATCGAGCATGAAGCCCCTGGCATAGAGCATGAAGTTCCTAGCAATGAGCATGTAGGTAAGTGGCACATATGTGTCAAATGTGTAATGGGCATTACAGTTTGTTATATAGTGCAATGGGCATCATGTGAGGCCTTATGTGTAATTGGCTTTACGGCATGTGGCTTTATGTGTATTGGGTATTACAAAGTTTGCTAAAATGTGCAATGGGCATTATGGTGTGAGGTATAATGTTAGGCTGCGCCCCCTTTTCGCTGCACAAGAGCCCCACCTACTACAATTCAGGGGGGGCGCGAAACATGCCCATGCTCCGGGCACCATGGTACCTAGCTACACCACTGGGAGGTATTCGCCAGGGCAGCTTACCAAGTCAATTAGAATCACCTCATACAGTATGTGTATGAGACACTACTACTACGGGCATTATACAACCTTTTTTCAGCACACACTGTCGCTTTATAAAGTATGGGAGGGCGAAAATTTATAGTTTGCAGGGGGGGCACCGAACACCCTAGCACCGGCCCAGGTCTCCAGTTATTACTTCAAAGTCGTCTGAGTGCCACCCAACCCATCCAAAGTAAATTTGCGGACCCTGTCCAGGAATACCGCCTAGGGAAGGGTGCATGTACCTTTTGATCGAGTAAAGGAGTGCCGGCATATTTCGCACCAGTGGCGTAACTATGGAGGGTGCAGGGGGTGCAGCTGCTAGGGGGCCCGGGGGCTTGGGGGGCCCGGGCCCCAGCAGTCAATCCCCTGCACCCTTTTGTTTTTTACATTTGGCTCTCTTAAAGTAGCGCGCACGGGCAGTCACCCGTCCCAGGTCCTGCTGTCGCCAGCAGCAAAAGTGTGTGCACTGTTGGCGCACACAATTAAGTGGCTCTCCGACGCTGCTCGGACTAGCCCCAGCGCGAAAACCGGAAGTGCTGCCCTGCTGATGTTGTGCTCCGTCTCTGGAGACACAGAGACTTGGAGATGCTGCAGTGATACAGACCCAGAGCTCAGCTACCTGCGCACGGGTGAGCGGAATACCCGGCGCAGAAGAAGAGACCCACTGCCAGTGCTGGAGGTACCTAGCAATTTCAGCTAAAGGGGGGAGTGAGAAACACAGGGCTATCTGTCCTGATGGGAGGAGGGAGGGTGGGGGACAGTGCTATCTGTCCTGATGGGGGAGGGTGGGTGGGGGACAGTGCTACCTGTCCTGATGGGGGGAGGGTGGGTGGGGGACAGTGCTACCTGTCCTGATAGGAGGGAGGGGACACACAGTGCTAGCTATGCTGATGGGGGCTGGATTAGTAGGAGTACGTCTCAACCCTTTGAAGCCCCTATTCTTTCACCATCCACTTCTCTTCCCCCTCCACCTCTCTCCTGATCACATCTCTTCTCTTTTTTTCTCTACTCCCACCCCCATCTCCCTTCTCATTTTACTTATCTCCGCCTGTTCCCCTCTGTGCCTATCCCCCCTGCCCTTCTCTCCACCCTTTCCACTGTATAGCACCTTTCTCCCTCTCCTCCGCCTCTGTCTCCCTCATTCTCCCTCTCTAGATGACACCTCTTTTTCTCTCTCGCTCTCCACACACCTCTCTATCAGTTGCCCCTCCACCTCACTGACTTCCCCATCTTTCTCCCACAGGACCCCTTATAGTTTTCTAACACTCCCCCTCCCCTACTCTCTCCTCCTTCCCTACTAACTCTCCTCTTTCAATCTCTTCCCTGATCTCTTTCCCCTTCTTTCACTCATCTCTCTCCTCCATCGTCTCTCTGCCGCTAGTGTCTACTTCTCAACCCTAAATCTTTCACTATGCTTCCCCCTTCTCTCTTTCCTCCCTTTTCCCCTCCTGCTTACCTCTCTTGTGCCTCCCCCTTTCTCTCTGACACCCTCTCTCTGTCAGCATTCCCTCCTTTTCCATGAAGCCCTCGCTCTCCTCTCTCTTTCCCCTGACCATAAGAGGCATTGTAGTCATAATGGTGGGAGGGGGCCCTTTCATAATTTTGCTATGGGGCCCACAGAGATCTAGTTACGCCTCGGTTTCACACACACACACACACACACACACACACACATATATATATAACATGTATGTGCCATAGTCCACACAGGGCACATTGGTGCTGCAATTTCACATTATAAGACATTGTAGTACCCCCAATTTCATATTATGTCACATTGTATTGCAGTGGCAGAACTTGTGGGTGGTGAGCCCAGGTGCAAAAATATAATTTGGGCCCCCCTCCTCCACCCTAACCCAAGTTCACAATATGCAACACAGCAGTGGGTGACAGGGAGAGACAGACAGTGACAGGGAGAGGCAGGGGGAGGCAGAGTGTGATAGGGAAAAACTGTGAGACAGGGAAATGGTGACAAGAGCAGCTGTGGGCCCCTTCATCCTCAGGGGCCCAGATGCACTGAACTAAGCAATATGGCAGCATGTGACCAATTGTACAAAGAAATTGGGTCAGTAACACTGGTGCCCCCAGCTTGCTGTGCCACACAAGACTGCAAGGTCAGACTATACCTTCAGCTGGTACTTTTGAAGGGACGTCTTTTGCACCTTCTGTGGCACTTTAAAAAGCATCAGCACTTAAGTGTGCAGAAATGTGACACATATAATGGAGATTGCTGTGATGTGCCCTCATACTCATGATTATTTTAAGATATAAATGAGGTTGAACCTAGCATTATTTCAGGATAAAAATGGAAGATGAAATGAATGAGGGGGATGGTCCTAAACAGTATAAGGGAGGATTTTAAAGTGACATCTTTCTGATTCCCTCATGCATATTTCCAGTCAGATCTACAATACTGCAGAAGTGCAAATGTATTATCACGGTCAGTTTCAACAACATGGCATACGATTGTGCACATACATACATACATATATAGCATGAATATGCACAAAGGGTACTTAGGTGCAAATAGACATGTTTTACAGCCTACATTATTAGCATATTTAGAAATGACCTTCAGAATGATGTTATTGTGACTGGATTAAGGCTCTCACAATGAGGGGTTAATAGCTGACGCCATAACCTGATGTTGAACGAATTTGGAGGTAAAGAGGAAAGATTGTTAGTTGTTAACTATACATAAATGCCTGTACAATACACTTACATCACTGCATTTATTGTGAATTAATACCACAAAAGGTATATACATATTATATGTGTTGCTGCAGTGCAGCTATATCCCTGTGTATTTTTAAGTGCATGTATCTTTGTGTGTGCACACATGTGCATATCAATTGCATCATTCCATCAGAGCCCTGCGCATTTATCTTACAATACTGTTTCCATGGCAACAACTCAATGTGTGGAGCCATTTATTACCATTACTGAACTACACAATCATTTGCAAGCCCCTAGGCTAGCAGTAGCCAAACCTGCCTGTGTAACAGCATAACACTGAGCCATCATACAGGCATCTCACCTGAATGATTGATTGCCCCACCAATGAAAGAAGCTAATCTGGGAAAGGGGTGTGTTTATGCAAATAAGTGACTGGGAAACATCGTGATCCAGGTTTTGCTTATTGCCCCCCAAAACCAGCTCGTCGTGACCATCAGAGGCAGCTCAGGCACTGTTGCAGAGGACAGGATCAAGGTTCTGGGAGACAATCAGAGAGGAGGCTAGCTGCCATCTGTGAAGTGAGTACGTATTTCTATCTATACATAAGAGTGGTATGCTACAGAGGGTGGGCACTGTACCATATGGCTTTACACTGGCATGCACTGCGCTGTCCGCAGCCCAACGCTGGCTATACATACGTATAGAACGAGGATTACATTATAGCTCATTTAAAAAAAAGAAAGTGGGTATATGTCTGTATTATTTGCAAAATACATCTCAATATGCAGATGATGTTAACATTTTCCATTATTAGGTAATGAAATAATTTTCTCAAAATCTAATGTAGTAATTTATTTGTATCTCTAACAATAAAGCAAACAAGTATCCAACAGGTGTGAAACATACCAGCAGAGGTAAATATGCGGTGCTGTACGTGTTTATTGCTGTGCTTCAGCGCAATACTATGCGTACTTATCTAAATGCACAGGCAAATGCATTGTGTGTGTCTAGACGCATACATGAAGACATCTAAAGGTATAACAGATATTGACAAGGCTATGAGCATAAATCCAATATTTTTGCCTAAGATACACAAACGTTGTAGACAAATAGACAAATCCCTCCCTTTTACAGAACCGTGTGGGCTTTCAGTGTGATATCACAGTGAGGGGGGTGACAACGCTTTGCAGGGGAAAGTGAGGCACATAAACACCCTTAGAATGCACTCTGGGAGCTCTGTGTGTACCAGGCAATAGTTACCATGGAAACCACCTCAGCACCAGCTCACACTTATACAGGACGGAAGATGGGGCTGATCTTGCATTTCTCAGAATGGGGGAGGGAAAAAACCAGGGAAGAGTAACAGTACTGATGAAAGTCTTCTTCCAACCCATATATATGTGTGTAATATAAATATATATATATATATATTAAATATATATATATATGTGTGTGTGTGTGTGTGTGTGTGTGTGTGTGTGTGTGTGTGTGTGTGTGTATGTATGTATATAAATATATATATACATACATACATACATACACATATATGTGTGTGTATATATATATTTATTTATTAACAGTTTCTTATATAGCGCATTACAGAGAATATTTGAACATTCACATCAGTCCCTGCCCCAGTGGAGCTTACAATCTATATTCCCTACCACATGTACACGCGCACACACAGACATTCTAGGGTTAATATTGTTAGGAGCCAATTAGCCTGCCAGTATATTTTTGGATTGTGGGAGGAAACTGGAGTACCCGGAGGAAACCCACACATGTATGGGGAGAATATACAAACTCCACACAGTTAGGGCCATGGTGGGAATCGATCCCATGACCTCAGATCAGTGCTGTGAGGCAGTAATGCTAACCATTAATATATATATATATCAGGGTTGCCGACTTTGAAAAAATCCTCTCCGGGAGAAGCCCGGAGAGGAATCTTGCATTACGCGTTTTGGGGGCGGGGCTTAACTATGACGTCATTAAGCCCCGCCCCCACTACAACAAATAGCCGAGATATCAGTTCTCCGTGGAGGGGGCGGGGCTAAAACGTCACGATTGTGCCGTTTTAGCTCCGCCCCCTCCCCTGAGACCCGCGGATTGCGGCATATAAATGCCGCGATCGGGGGGCTCAGTGGGGGTCCCCCTGATTCCGGGAGGGTTGCCCACCCTTCCGGGGGCCGGAAGGAAGGACCCGATTTTCGGGAGACTCCCGCAAATTCCGGGAGGGTCGGCAACCCTGATATATATATATATATATATATATTTACATAGAAATACAACAATCCTCATTATGTATAGCTGCCCATAAATAAGCGATGGATTGGGGCACTCTGACAATTTTGTGATGATTGCTCTATACCATTGCTGATGTATGGGTTTCCCCAGTAGACGATGAAGTGATCGCAATTGCAATTGCAGATTGTCCAACATGTTGGGTAATGGGGCCCATACACCTGCTGTTTATTGGGGCAATCCCCTGACCGTCGTACTGGGGAATTGGGGATCGCAGAATCAGGATTTTTTTCTCACATGCTACAGTGATCTCCAACCTGTAGCTCGCGAGCTACCAGTAGCTCACAGTCATAATTTGGGTAGCTTTCCTAGCTACAGTACTGCTGCCAGCTAGGATTAAGTGCCTGAAATCAGGATCTGAATCCGGGAGCCACCACATGGCAGGAAGAGAGAACCCGGAAGTCACTGGCAGCTGCAGTGTCATTGTCCCATAGCAAACTGGAGGCTGCTCGGGGGACCCATGAAGATGCACAACACTGGTGGGAGACAGCAGAACAGCTGACACTCCCACAGAGAAACATGGGAAGGTAGTTGGGAATCACTGCGAGATGTGATGAGAGGGGAACCGCTGGAAGTTGGCCAGACAGGTACGGGTACCACATGAGAAATTAGCACTAAAAACATTTTTAGTAGCTCTTCAAGCGGTTAAATTTTTCTCGAGTAGTTCACACCCCAAATAAGGTTGGCGACCACTGCCCTAAACCCTTTCTGATGTATGGGACTCCTCAATTGACAAATGTGATCAAAAAGTGATCACACTTGCCATTGCAATAGATTGGTCTTGCAATTCCTAATGTATGGTGACAATTGGTCTTTTGTGCGACTGTGCTGACAATCACTGCTATCGAGATTACAATCAGGCGGAATTATGCTGCCCATACATTAGCAATCCATGATTTGAAGATTTAGCAATTTCTCTTACTATCCCACAATTTTCCAATCTTATAATCTGCTCCCACACACTACAGATATTTACCAGTGATTTGCCCATTTTGGGGGGATTGAAGTCTCAAATCTGCTCATATACCACCTATTAGAATCTCTAAAGCAGTTATTGAGGGGAATTTACTAACATGGGAGTTCTTTTTCACATTGGACGTTGCTATGGGCGTTGCTTATAGTCAGATACTATTTATTATCTTCTTGTAAGTGCTAAATAAATAAGAACTAGATTCTGGTTGGTTGCCCATAGCAACATCCCATGTGAAATAGAACTCCCATCTTAGTAAATTTTGGCCATTGTCTGCAATGTAAGAATTGTATTGTCAAAACGATTGCACAAAAGACTGATTGCCACCATACATTAGCAATTGCAAATACAACAAATTGCAATCAATTGCAGATTTAATTTCCCAGATTAAAAAAGTCTCCCACCAATCTGTGCCCATACATTTCAGATATTTTTCAGTGATTTGCAGATCATCTTCAGGAAATACAGATTTGACCATCTTGAAAGGCCCATTAGTTTTCTAGAAATGGTCTGCAAAGCCGCTAATTATTATTGTTACCATACACTAGCAATCTACAACCCCAATTGATCTGTGAAATCCAACATGTTGGAACAATATTATTTACCAATTGCAATCACTTTTAAGGTTGTAATCATCAATCTGTGAACCCCATACATTATGTTGGTTCCAAACATCTACAGATAGATTGTCAGATTGGGCTGGTTGGTACAAAAACCTGGTAATATCTGAATGACAGTTTTTGGCAGTTTTCCAGCATTTTAATGCAAATGGTCAACTGTCATTTGCTCTCATCCATTACCAGAATTTTGTTCCAACCAGCCCAATCTGACAATTGATCTGTAGATGTATGGCCATCTTAACTGAATTATTTATACAATCATCTGCAAATTTACAAATTGCCCCAATTTATTGCTGATGTATGGGGGCCTCAACATGTTGGTGAATATAATGGTGATTGCAATCACTTTTTGAATGCAATCATCAAATGAGGATGCCCATACATCACCAATGGTTTAGGGAAATCATCACAATTGGTCAAATTGCCCCAATCTGTCGCTGATGTATGGGCATCTAAAAACACAGTTGCAATTCATTCTAATTTTTTTCTTTTTTTTTCTTCTTTTTTTGAAACAGTATAGGCAATAATTTTGCTGGTGCTCCCTAGCAATTAATCCCACCACCAAGGTTAGGGTTATATTAATGTGACTACCCCTGCTCTGGTTTGAAACAGAAGCACTGTGAGAGACTATCAGCTGAATACAGGGAATAAAGTATTAAGGCTATTTATAGTAAACTGTAACTAAAGAAAACAGGAACGGGTTTTAGGGGAAAGGCCCTTATACCACCACCTCAGAAGGCATTCTTTAGGGTATATTGTCTCCTAAAAGCACAGCACAATATTCCTCTCCCCATTCAGCAATGCACCACTTTCACCTCACAGTACAGCTGAAGAGACACTAGCAGCAGTTTGGGGGTTTTGGACTATATTGAGTTTCAGATGTAGCAATAAAAATTAAATAATATTGCTATTTATAAGAAAATAGAGGTCATTAAAGACTGCACACAGTTTCCTCCTGTAGTAAATGCTTGTAATTGTGGTGCACAGTTCATAAAAGATAAATATTCACACACCCTCCTGTAGACAGAATAGGGGAAGAACCGGCACTCCAGGTACAAAGAGCCAATGTGATTTTATTAAGGCATGAGAGAAATGTACACACGGCCCAACAGCCATTTCAACTGCATACAGCAGTCATCCTCAGGGGCTGTTGGGTCATGTGTGTGCATTTCTCTCATGTGAAGCCACGCCCCCAGGTTCTAATTGGCCAGCAGTGCAGTGAATAGTAAAGCAGGAATGGCCATCAAAAAAACCCATTAATGGTTCCCTTGCAGAAGGTTTTATACCATCGGGGTTAGTCACCCATTGTATTACATCAATAGTGAACATGAATGGTTAGGCCACAAATTGCCATCGCTACATGTAGCCATAGGGATCACTGGGGCAGATGTTTTAAGCCTGGTGAAGAGATAAAGCAGAGATAACGTGGAGATAAGTAGAAGGTGATCACGCACCAGCCAATCATTTCCTAACTGTCATTTTTCAGACATAGCTGATTGGCTGGTGCGTTATCACCTTCTACTTTATCTCCACGTTATCTCTGCTTTATCTCTTCACCTGGCTTACTACATCTGCCCCATTGTGCCTTTTGACCAACGCAGGGAAATTGTACTGATGATCTAATTTGAATGTATATATCTTTGATTTATGTATTTATTTCACAAGTATGTAACAGCTACACAATGGGAATAAAATGCAATCAATGAGATTACCAGACTCGTCAGGGAGATTGCTACATTTCATAAGGTCTCCATGACATTTATAGAGTGTTGGCATGTATGTAAATGTTATTTATATACTACATCCTGATATTATTTTTTTTTAGTTCAAAGTGCTCCTAGATACATAGATCTGTTAACACATACATACAAACATACGCTTAGAACTATTTCAAATGTTTAAGGTATGGAACCACTGGTGAGACATCCACAACCAAGGTTAGAATGAGCCGTTAGTGGGTGTTTTATAGATGGAACCATGGGCATGTGCAACACAAATGAAAAAAAAAAAAAAACCATAAAAATCTTAAAACATCTTTTTCACTTACTACTATTACATATCGAGAGCATGAAATATTCCTAATTCTTGCACTGGAAGTGAAAGCTGCTGAAGTTTAATGATGGTACATCATTTATAAGAATTACCAGTCATCTTTAAGATCCTCTCTGAAAACAGTACATTTTTATGGCAGACAAAAAACACCTATGTAAACAGACGGGTGTACATTAAGGAGAGGAATTTAGGCTAGAATGGGTATTGCAACTTCAGCATATGAAATAGGACCTCAGCAGTGGCAGAACTCTGGGAGGCAATGGAGTCATCTGCCGCTGGGCTCCTGCTCCCAAGGGGGCACATCTCCTTCCCTGCTAAATCAGTTAATTGAAAACTGTCAATAATGCTTTTGTAGCTGAGTTCTGAAATATATGTGTTCTCTCTCTCTAAATATATATATAGCTACACATATATATATAGAACACATATATTTCATATAGTATTTAAGGTTGGGTTTGTGTGTGTGTGTGTGTGTGTGTTGGGGGGGGGGGCACCAATATATCTTGCCTCCGGGCAACCGGGACAAACTTACACCACTGGACCTCAGTATATAGATGCAAGAGCTTAGGGGACCATTTTCCATAGGATCACATATGCAATGCAATCTGGGCAGGATCTGCCACCCAGGATTGCACTGCAATATGCGATCCTATCAGCGGGATGTAAGCCCCTGCAGACATAGGGACAGAGGCTCCGAAAGAAGACCCTCCCTGTGATCTACTTCGCTTGGTCCCAGGAAACTGCACATGTGCTGTTAGCACTGACCCCTTGCTTACCCGTGGCAGTCTGGTAAGTAGTAGGCTACAATGGCCTACCACCATCTCATTGGGCAATAACCCCGGGACAGTATGCGATATTGATCCATCGGGCAGCATCTCTTCCCCAATAGAAATCTATGCGAGGCAGGAGGGATGGGTATCGGGGATTCCTGCTGCAGTCCCTCCGTGATACATGCATACACATAGGAAATATTTGCGGCTAACCCCCGAAAATGGATGTTATCGGGAAGTTAGCTGCAAATATTCAATAGCATATGGGCCCTTTAATGAGTAAGAATTGAGTATAGAGTCATTAGGAGATAAGCGGGAGCTGCAAGGAGATAAGCGGGAGCTGCAAGAGAGAACTTATCCAGTTAAGAGGTTATCCAGGCTTCCAGTTACAGAGTACAGTTGGAAGGATAGTATTGTATCTTAAGGTTATTAATTAGTGTACAAAGAGCTTATCAAGATTGGAAGATATGACTGAAGGCTGAAAGGATTGTATAGATGTTTGAGATTCAAGATTAATTGTGGTTTAGTGCTGTTGCCGATCTTGGAAACCATTCACACATTAGATGGGGGATATATCCAGGTTAAAATATGAACTGTGCAGTAGTGTCAGATGAGGGTGTGGAGCGTGCAGTGCCGGTGCAAGTCATGTCAGCACCCCAGGCACTTGGGGGAGGTTAATTTACACTTCCCAAGCGGCTGCTATTGTCTGCAGCCACTGGGACAGGGGTCCTGTCGTACTGACCAATCAGCAATGATCGGCAGCAGGGCAAATGCTGGGAGAGCACGGGTAGGAAGAGGAGCCTTCTGGTCCTTCTGAGAGTGTGCTGCCTGTCCCGGTGGGCCCCCAAAGACTGCTTTTTAAGAAATTGCTCTGATTTATAAAGCAGTCTGTGAGGACCCCTAATGTGTGGGGGGCATCGAGACGAACGCCCCTGTCACTCCTTGGATAAAACTGACACTTTCTTGTAAAGCAAGAAGAGAAAAAGGATGTCACTTTGTGATGCACCGAAAAAAAGAAATTTTTAATAAATAACCTTTATTTAATATTTCTTAAAACTTTTGGCAAAAATATAAAAGACACAATACACACAATAGACATAGACAAAAGTAAAAAAGGATAAAGATATCCTTGACTCCGTGGTGTCCCACTTCACAATATTTATATATGTTCAAGTATCGGTACTTCCAGGGGCGGATCCAGGATAAAATGACAGGGGGGGCACCATGATAAAAAAGGGTTTGGGTGGGGGAGGGGCGGTGTTAGTGGTGCCAGTGTACATGCTAAGAGAGCGGCAGGAGAGGGTGGGAATGGAATTAAAAATAGGCCCTGGCATTTAAAGTACGCAGTCCCACCATGGCGACAAAAGTGAAGGATGTAGTTGTGTGCGCGCCAAAGGCGCGCTCCAGAAAAGGGTGTGTGGCCACTCAACAGGGGGCGTGTCAACACCATATACAACTTCTACACATTATGCAACAAAATACTAGACCCCATTATACTTGCCCCTTACACATGATGCCAAATGGAATGAGCCAAAATTGACATAATGCCACATGGATTGAGCCAAAATTCAAATAATGAAACATGGATTGTGTCAAAATACACATAATGCCACATGGATTGAGCCAAAATTTACATAATAACACACACGGATTGAGCCAAAATTCACATAATGCCAAATGGATTGTGTCAAAATTCACATAATGGGCAAGATTTACTAAAGTGAAAATGCCGTAAAACCCCCGTTTTACGGCATTTTCCTATGTATCAATCCCCGTCCGCCCCGTTTTCGCAAGGCTGGGTATCGCCACCCCTTGGGTGGCGATACCCTATAGAAGCCTATGGGCTTCTTTCGCCTCCCGCCATACGACGTCCGCGCGCCCCCCCCACTCCCGTCCTCCAAAACCTCCTCCTCCCCCTGGTGTGACAGCCGGGAGGAGGAGACGCAGGGGGACGCTGCCAGCCACAGGGAGGTGACGGAGACCCCCGCAGCCCACATCACAGGTATCGCGGGGGTCTCCGTCACCGCAATCCGATGCTGGCCGCATATGTTAGTACATATGCAGCAGCATCGCGGCGGCTGCAGTGCGAAGGGCAGCGATGTATGTTAATACATCCCGCCCAATGCCACACGGATTGAGCCAAATGCATAAAATGTCATACTGATTGAGCCAAAATTCACATAATGCCACATGGATTGAGCCAAAATTCACATAATGCCACACGGATTGAGCCAAAATTCACATAATGCCACACGGATTGGGAAAAAAATCACATAATGCCACACTGATTGAGCCAAAATTCCCATAATGCCACATGGATTGAGCCAAAATTGACATAATGCCACACGGATTGAGACAAAATTCACATAATGCCACATGGATTGAGCCAGAATTCCCATAATGCCACACAGATTAAGCCAAAATGCACAATACACTTCATAAACAGGGACATTGTCCACCAAAGGCGCGCATTAAACATTTACACCATAATGTCCATTACACGTTAAGTTACACGCCATTATGTCCATTATGTGTTATGCCAAACACCATAATGCCTATTAAAAATTATGCTACATAAGTGCTGCTTCTCTACATGCTCATTGCCAAGGGTTCCAAGCTCATTGCCAGAGGTTCCATGCTCGTTGCCATGTGGGATTACATGCTCATTGTCAAGGGGGAATACATGCTCGTGGTAAATGGGGGACAGCCGCCGCCAGGCAGAAGTGATAGCCACTGACAGTGTCAGAGCCTGGCTGTATTCAGAGCACTGCAGGTCCCGCCTATTTGAAATAATACCCCTTTCACACCAGAAAATGCATTTCCAGGTTGGCCCCTTTTAACACTAGCCTAGTCCCTGCATTTTATGGTGTGAGGGGGAGAGAAAACCACCCCTCCCCCCTTTAACCAGTTATCTCATTTAACTGGCTATATCTTCGGAACCAACTGACCCATTTACATGAGACAAGTATTATATTGAATAACTTTTGAGTGGGCTTTGATTGATTTTGGTCCAGTGAAACTGGAACGTTTGGTTCCAGAGTAATCTGCCCTCAAAAACATGAACAGCCATGAAATTACATTTCAAAAATAAAGAAATCGGTTTACACGCAATATCTCTGGAACCGATTAACCGATTTGGACCAGCCTGGTATCATATTGAAGGCCTAGCGATTTGGAATTGAATGAAATCAACCACAAGCTTCTGTGATGCCAGGGCGGGAACTGGCAGCCGTCGAAACCGGGTGGGGGTCGGAATTGACGGGTCCCATATTATCCTATGGGGAAAAAACGTTACAGGTTTGCCAGGCGATATCTCCGGTTCCCGGGGGGCTAGAGACACTGGGCTGAGCTCGTTGGAAAGCCCTGGTCCTCAGCTACAAAATAAATGACAGGGGGGGCACGTGCCCGGGTGCCCCCCCCCTGAATCCGCCACTGGGTACTTCAATATGTATTTGGTGCATTCACTGTTTCCACAATAGTAACTGGATAATATTTATTTTCCAGTTTTCCAAATATTAGCGGTATCACTTTAGGTACCTATAAGGTTCACAACAATTTATGTATCAATTTAGTCTGTGGCGTGAGGGTAACCTAAAAGTATGTGGTCTCACCCAACAGACTGATATACTTAGAACCTATGCAAATGAGCTTGTTAGTGGCAAAAGTATGCACAAGTAGGTATAAATGCCAGAGATAACAAAAGGCTGTGTTGCCACTGCGGTACCAAAGACGGTACTAAAGTGAGCGGTACTTTTAGTACTTTGAGTCCGGTCTGTGTGCCGGAGCAGCGGGATTTGTAGTGAGCGATCGAGACACGCTATGTCCGCTCTCGTCACTCCAGCTGAAAATAATACAGCCGGTTTGCACTACACTGCACGTGGGGAACTGAATCAGTCTGTAGGACTGTCAGCCCATGTGCTAGGCATCAGATCTGCGGTGCGCACCGCGTCTGCCTGCCGGGTAGGTGCTCGAATGCACGCCGCTGTGAGTGCCGCTAATAGGAAAAGAACAGATCAAAATGCATTCATGGGGGGAAAAGGAAGTGGGAACACACTGCGGAGTGTACGGTCGGCGTACGCTTCGCCAGTAAGCTTCGCCAGCTTACTGGCGAAGCGTACGCCGACCGTACACTCCGCAGTGTGTTCCCACTTCCTTTTCCCCCCATGAATGCATTTTGATCTGTTCTTTTCCTATTAGCGGCACTCACAGCGGCGTGCATTCGAGCACCTACCCGGCAGGCAGACGCGGTGCGCACCGCAGATCTGATGCCTAGCACATGGGCTGACAGTCCTACAGACTGATTCAGTTCCCCACGTGCAGTGTAGTGCAAACCGGCTGTATTATTTTCAGCTGGAGTGACGAGAGCGGACATAGCGTGTCTCGATCGCTCACTACAAATCCCGCTGCTCCGGCACACAGACCGGACTCAAAGTACTAAAAGTACCGCTCACTTTAGTACCGTCTTTGGTACCGCAGTGGCAACACAGCCTTTTGTTATCTCTGGCATTTATACCTACTTGTGCATACTTTTGCCACTAACAAGCTCATTTGCATAGGTTCTAAGTATATCAGTCTGTTGGGTGAGACCACATACTTTTAGGTTACCCTCACGCCACAGACTAAATTGATATATAAATTGTTGTGAACCTTATAGGTACCTAAAGTGATACCGCTAATATTTGGAAAACTGGAAAATAAATATTATCCAGTTACTATTGTGGAAACAGTGAATGCACCAAATACATATTGAAGTACCGATACTTGAACATATATAAATATTGTGAAGTGGGACACCACGGAGTCAAGGATATCTTTATCCTTTTTTACTTTTGTCTATGTCTATTGTGTGTATTGTGTCTTTTATATTTTTGCCAAAAGTTTTAAGAAATATTAAATAAAGGTTATTTATTAAAAATTTCTTTTTTTCGGTGCATCACAAAGTGACATCCTTTTTCTCTTCTTGCTTTACAAGAAAGTGTCAGTTTTGTCTTAAACCTATGTCCCGTGATAGCACACCCTCAATATAAATATTTATGAATACAACATCAGTATTTTGGGGGGTCAACCGATATCAATTTAATGTAAATTTTTCCTGTGCGATTAACCCTGTCCTTCTTTTGCCACTCCTTGGATAATCCAGCCCTGAGTCTGTGTATGTGGATAAGACTTCAGGGTAATTTTGTGAATAGATGGGAATGAAGTTGAGAGTAGGGAATTAAATTAGTTTCATTTAGCAATAAAAGCTAATTTGGTTACAATGTATAACAAAATACATTTTTCTTATCAAATTAGGAGACACAACCTGAGCCATAAACAGCTATGCGCAGGCATCATTGGTTGCACAATCAAACGCCACATCCCACAGTCCAGACGACACAGAGGGCCTTATTCTGGTTGACTTGCTCAGGCGCGAATTAGCTCCCTTGCGAGTCATCCAGACCCCGCCTGGCGAATGGTGGTACATTCACCTGGCACGAGTATGGATGTTTTACATAAACATCCATTCGCATACCAGTGGGAACCTCCCCCAACTTTCGATGGTCACCGACCATCGAATGATGGGAAAGGCACATGCATATGTACGAGTGGTCCAGACCACTCGTACATATGAGCGAAGAAATGCAGTGATATGGGCAGGCAGCTGCTGCCCCCCCCCCTCCCCCACCCCCCTTCCTTTACAACTAATTTCAGAGAGATTAGTTTTTCAAGTGCCAAACAATGTACAGTGCATATGAATAAAATTCCTGGCATGCCTAAACACACAAACTAAAACACTCTTAAACTGTTTAATGATCTATAAGCTTGAAAAAAAATCACAGGAACTAGGTTTCGTCATAAGCTCAACAAGTGCAGTGTAATCACTCTGAGACAATTTTTTCGGCAGCCGAAAAATCAGTAATTTTCACCATTTTTTTTAGGCGAATTCGACTCACCCTATTCAATTCCTGTGCCTTGGCCAAAAAAAACAGCATCAGCGAAAAACACATAGATCATTGAATTTGTCACAAATCCATGTAGTTTTGGCAAATTTGCTGGCGAAACTACTCAAAAACAGGAGAAAACACCCGTGATTGAATACTGATAGGCAAATCTTTGCCATTTTTTTTTACCTGGAGAAATATTTGACAAGGATTCGACCCATTTGACCATGATTGCAGGGATAGCATGATTGCAAAGTTTTAAATGCCAGATAATATGTGTAGATCGTTAACTACTTATTTATTACATTTATTAATTGCTTGTTGAAATAGCCAAAATCCAAGATACAACAGAACAGGGATGAACTGGGGTCTAAATCAACCTCGGCACGTGCCAAGGCCGTGTGGCATGCCCTCTCCTTTCTGTATGCAGGGTATCCGAACAGAACACTAGGAGGTGGAGCTGCTCGGCCAGCCTCTGTCTCTATGGGTGTTCTGCCATGCTTTTAGGCTAGACTGGCCAATCAGACCATTGCACCCTCTGGAACAAAAAACAGAAAAGTTAGGGTATGATATTGTTAGTACAAAAGTCCATAGTAAGTAGAACATCAATGTCTAACATGGGATAGAGGTAGAAAGTCTGAAGTCTGAAGAACTTTCAGAAAAATAAAAGGTAGGCCAGGATAGGGCAAAAATAGCTAAACGAAATGGTCAAGTATGACATATAGCAATAAGTGCATCTTACATAAACCCTCTTTGTAAGCATTGTACTTAAAATAGCTAGTGAAACTTATTCAAGTATGTTTGATCGATGTACTTTAATACAGAATAAAAATAATAGACTACATATACAATACGTATACTACAGGAATAAATTTCTTTACTTTATATAAACAACATTATTTAAACAATATGTATTGCAGTTTAGGGATAGAAATTATTACTTGAATTTTAACATCCACCCTCTAAAGGGAAAATGGCTGGGCATCAAAAGAATGGTTCCCAACCTTTTTTATCTCCTGTACCCAGGGGTTAAAGTGAGGGGGAATGGGGTGGAACTGAGTTCCACCACCTCTAATGGTGAGGTGGAACATTTTAACCTCCACATTGGCCCTGCACAGTAATTCTCACAGAAACACATTCTAGTTTGCAGGGGGATGCCAAATACCCTACCATTAGGCCCTGTTTCTGCCTAATGGGGGAAGGGGAGTGGGTGTAATTAGGTGGCATAGAGAAATGAGTTCCCCCACCTCTGCATGACTACTTTATGCCCTGCCTGTACCCCATGATTAGGTTTTTCATTTATGAGTACCCCCTATTCTCAATTCAAAATATCCACAGTACTTATGATTGGAGTAGAATTGAGCTATATGCGTGTCATTATATTAAGGAGTAGCGGAGGAGTAGTGTGCGGTCAGGAATCAGGTCCCTCTGTGTCTGGCCTCTGGCTACGTGGTTTCTCCAGGGTTCCCACTAATGCTTGCATGATTCATGCTGCTTCTTCCTCCAGATGCATGCTGATGTCTGAGGGCAGCGTGAGAGCTCCCAGTAGATTGCTGGTCAGGCAAAAGCACAAGGGGATGCTGATGACGCTGCAGGTGGAACCGGAAGTTGTTCATCTCCATGGCAACGAGAGACTTCTTCCGTCATTACCAAATATTACCATTACCAATATTAATTTCAAGTACCCCCAACCGCTCTGCACTGTACCCCCTGGTTTAGAGCCATGGGACATTAGTAGAGTAGTAGTTATCTCAACAGTCCCACAATATGTTACTTTGTTCCAGTTACGTTTTAGTGCCTTTTATAAAACAGAATGAGAAAAAAATACATAATGAGCTTTTATTTAAGAGGTACATTATTAGTTGACATCTAATAATGTAAAGAGAATATGTCACAATACGTCTAGTAGCTGGCTATAGGTAGTATTTCCTCATATTGAGGTTTCCGTAGTGTGCATACACAGAAATAAGAAGAATTCCTCAGACTGTGCACTATTATGAGCCATACTTGCCGACTGTGTGTTGCTCCTCTCTTGGAGAATAGAAGCCTGGAAATGAGGAAGAGCTGGCTCTTCACAACATAGGTACTGCTCCATCATGGCAAAATTTGTCACTCCTCATCATTTTAGTCCTATCCCATCCATAAGATTCTGCAATTCCCAATATTATCTCGCCATTCTGACAATTTCTCTAGGAAGTCGGAGTAACTGTACCTTACCTTCCCAAGGTTAATAGAGGTCACCCTGGGGATACCTTCGATTTTCATAACATTGTGTCCTATGATGAAAACCGTCATAGAAGTCAGTCTTATTTTCATATCATTGGCTTCAATGGGACGCGAACAGTTAATCAGACACAGACCTCCTCTAAGCACACAACTGATTAGCTGAAGGGATTCCCATTAACTGACATCAGTGGATCCCCCTTCATGGGAGGAAGAGGACCGACCTACAATGGATTTTGGCGAGTAACATTTTTCCCCATCGCTTCCTGATGGATTCTACTAGAGACAAGCACCGAACTACGTTAGAACATAGCTAAATGTATGTATGTATGTGCATGTGTGAGTGCATCTAAGTAAATAATCTTGTACTTTCACTGTGTGTGTATTTATTTTAGTATTGGTTTAGCTGTGGAACTAAAAGTCTCAGTGGGCCATTTAGTTCCCCGCAGGTTGGTACTTGTTTTTCTCCAAGAACCTGCATGCAGTGGAGGCTTGCTAGGACTTATTGTTACACAGCCAATGTTATTTTCTTTCTTTATTTTGACACTTTTAATACTGTAAACTCGGCACCCACCGGCATGGGGTCCTGGTGGGTGCCAGGTTAATATTCGGGGGTCCTCACTCCTCCAGGGACCACAGCCAGAGCTGAGCAGTTAGAGGGTTAATTGTACTAAAGTGTTTCCTGGCTGTGCCATTACCCTACTAGCTTTTGCCTGGTGCTGGTTTAAAAAATACATGGGACCCTACTTCTTTTGTCCCCTGTATTTTTGGAACCAGGACTGGTCCAAGAGCCCGGTGCTGGTTTTTAAATTACAGGGGACCTCAGTCTATTTGTATTTCTGAAACCAAAACTGTCTCAAAGAGCCCGGGGCTGGTTATGCTTAGTGGGGGGATGGGGGGGGGCACAAGCCATTTTTTTTATTTTTCACTCTTTCTTTACACATAGAAGCATTGCACAGATCTGACTGATCCAAGTGATGCTTCACCAAACAGAAATGGGAAAGGTGCCATATTTGCAATTTGTATTTTGAGGTGAATTCGTGGTTTAAATATTTTCTCATAAGAATGGTCATAAATTTGCCGGTCCTATTGAAGTGTATGGAGAAATGTGACCAAGTTCTGTCGATGGTCTATTCCATGGGTCCTCAAACTGCGGCCCTCCAGATGTTGTTAAACTACAAATCCCAGCATGCCTTGCCACAGTTTTTCTATAAGGAAGTGTTAAAACTGTAGCAAAGCATGCTGGGATTTGTAGTTTCACAACATCTGGAGGGCCGCCGTTTGAGGACCCATGGTCTATTCAGTCATACATTCAGTTGCAGCCGTGATTTAAATGCTTACCCATGTGATCTACATTTCCCTAGCAGAGTTCCTGTTCTATAGTACTATCTAGCAGCCCTATGCTTGTCAGAGCACGACTGTACTGCCAAGGGCCAATTGGACCCACAAAAGAAAAAAAAAACACTGGTGCTATTACCTGGGTTGTGGAGTGTATTTGACAGGAAGTAAAACAGGTGCCATCATTTATTTCTTTACTGGCACAATAAGGAGCCAATGAAATTAAACTCTTCATAATATGGTTTGGGGATGCATTTCTAGATTTTATTTGCTTTTGTTGAGCAAGTAGGAGCATTATATTAAAGAAATAAGTATTTTCATACACAACTCGGGGCAAAAAAATTTAGTTTACATCTATTTAAAAATGTTACATAAAAAATGTAAACATACAATATAAAAACATAAGAAAAAAGGCATTTGATTCAAAGCAATGTACAGTAAGAGAATAGAAGGAGCATGTACTTGTCCTAAATTGCATTGTACTGTAATTCATTATTTTCTTGTTTTTTACTCATCTATGTATTGTCAGGTGCTGCAGAATCCCTGCGGTGCCATATAAATAATGACATTTGGGAGTTTCGCTGTGGTTTAAACATGTGCAGCAACTGGCAGTGTTCAGATATTTGTGATGACTCTAACATGCATGGACGGTCGCTTTATAAATACATAAAGGCATTGAGTTTCATATATTATAATTTCAGAGCAGCTGGAAGGTTTCATGGATTCCGAGGTAAATTTTCAACCTACTACCCCTCCTTTTCCCAATGCCCACATTCCAGCCCCTCACACACTTAACTATTGTAAAATAAATAGGGCTCTAACGCCTCCTAACTAACTGGCAAGGCTGCAGTCCAAATGCTTGCCTGGGCTCCAATCCATAAATCTCTTCTCTTCAGCTGGTTCCCTGAGTCTTCAGGTCAACAAAGGATTGCTGTCTGGATCTCCATTAAATTCAGTGATAGCATAAAAACTTGTTCATTTTATACAGGCACCAGGGCCGTATTTTCGTATGGGCTTAATGGGCACTTATCCAGGGGCCCCAGGTGAAGAATGGTCCTATCCTGATAGCTGAGGATCCCCTTTTTCCAGGGATACCCGAATTTTGAAAATCGGCGCTGGGGAACTGGAGATATTCAATTTCAAAGCAGCAGTCCACATCCGACCTGTTAATTGCAATTCCCAGTCATATTTATCAGGTTCTCTCTGACTTAGAGTTTTTCTCAGAGTACATTACAAAAGCTGGGACTCTCCCCTTTCTGTTGACACTAGCGGCTTGTCTCTATCATTCCCAGAACCAGAGATATCAGCCTTCCAGCAGCCGGTCCCTGCTCCAGCTCCAAACGTCTGGTGTACAGTTTTATATTTTTGTCAACAGATTGCTCTGGCTCCTGATCTCTGATCCCCAAGTCCCCAGCACCTTCTGAAAGGTGGGACTCTAGGTTTTTATACTACTGAAGGCTAAGAAATTTATTTTCAGATAATGGCGATATCTGCAGTCAAACAAGCTACCCTTCCACCGGAAAATGACGAATATCAAGCCCACTCCATTATCCAACCCTCCCCTGCATATAAAACACCACCTACCTCCCTGGAAGTCATTCACAAGGGACCCTTCATTCAGCTCAGTGCCCCCTTCCACACGTTAGTGTTCACCCTCCCACCACCTGTGCAGTAAAGGAGTAATTAGCAGAAGTTACTGCTCCAGGTCCTACATGTTGAATGGAAGATAGAGCACCCCCTGTCACCTGTGGGACATCAAAGCTGCTGCTGATAGCACCCCCCACCCCTAGAAGGGGAGAATGGGTAAGGGCCCCAGTGCATTACTTTGCCCAGGGGCCCACACTGCTGTTAAGACAGCCCTGACAGGCACCACTATTAAGACTCAAAGTACTACTTCCACTTGTATGGCAGGAGCCAGTCCTGGGTCCTACCATAGCAACCAACAGTCAGACAGCTTGTTCTGTACAGATCATCCTACTCCATTTTAAACGGTAAAAAAAAAAAAAACTGTACAAGCAACATGGTGTTCATGTGTGTGTGTATATCTCTAAGACTTATATAATAGCCCAGAACTGTCAATCTGTGAGTCTGTGTATAATGCTGGGCGTAGTCACTGTATGACTACGCCCAGCGTTATACACACAGATCTGGGCTAATATATCAAAGAGAAGAGATTAAAAAATATAGGGGGGCAGTGGGGTACAGCAGATTGTATATGTATATGTATATATATATACATATATGTCCTGTGTGCACCACCAGGTGCCCGCGATTACTCTGCTGTCGTTGTCAGGGGGCAGGGAGGGGGCGGTGCTCCCGCCCTGGCATTGGATGATAATCCTGGAAGTGGAAGGTTTGGCCAGAGCACCTGTGATGCAATGTGTGGAGACAGGGTGCCCGGAGCGACAGGAGGACCCCCCCCCCATGGCATGTGAGCCACTATCCGCAAGCTCCCCCCTCACACACACCCCATCATCACACACATACACCACCGGCTTCACCATCCGTACCCCTCCCCCCAGCGATCTCACGCCAGTGTCCCCAGCCCTCAGTCCCCGGCAGCATCACAATGTTTTGGAGACTCACAGATACTAGTCATTATTATTTCTAGAAATATATATGTACAGTTTTAGATTTAAATAAATGTACATTTAAGTCCATTTTTGTTCTGAATTTGCCCATACTGTCACCAACCAGAGATGGCTATAGCAAGCAGAAAATTCTTACATACAGGAGTCCTGGAAGCTTTCTCCGGAAACACCCATTGAATAGTTTTTCTGTCAGGGCCAAACCTCCACCCCTGTAAGGCCTAAATCCGGCAAAAAAACACACCCAAAACAATTTTCCTGTGAGACAGGACTTATCTCCCACAAATTAACAGACCCATATATTTTTTAATGTTGCTTGTAACCTAGTAGTGCTACATGCATCAGAAATAAATATTTTTTAAATAGATTATTTGTATGATTGCTTCTTTATCTTAAAGCATTAATGTAATAATATGTAAACTAGAATTATAAACTCATCACTTGCTGGGTCTCTTTCCCCAGCTTTCCCTCTCATCCTATTCTCCCATAGGCTAGGATTTAGCAAAACGAAGAGTGCGCTAAAAATCCTGTTTTCTGTGTTTTTACTGCATTTACGAATGTATTAATTACCTACCGCTGCATTTTCGCCACGGAGGGTTACCCCAGATTTCTCTGGCCCTACCCTACAGAACCCTATGGCCTTCTTTTCCCATAGTGCCGACTCACACCAACCAAGCCGACATCCCTCACCCACTGTCTGTGGAGCCTCCAGTTGTGCTGCCCAGACCCAGTGACCGAAACTATGGTAATCTGAATATTAGATTTTTTAAGATAGCGAAATATAAAAAAAACACAGACAAAACAACATAAATGAGAAAATGTGTCAGCGCTGGCTATGCCAATGATTGGATCAGACGGTTCTCAAAAATATAACAAATGTAATATTAATAAAACACAAATAAAATACAATATAACAATGAATGGGTGTGAATCAATAGACTTTGTGTCCAATCAAATCCTTTAAAATTATATTATATATCACCGGGATATTATGGGCTTGGTGGCAAATCATAAGCTGACAATCAATGTTACCATCCTGGGTGGTCTGTTGAATGATTGTATCCAGACAGGTGACGTATGTGTCCTGAGTTGTCCTATGTTTTCAAGGACTCACGGTTCCCACTTGTATAGGCCTCCTCTTGTTTTTGCTGGAATGAATTAGGGATCAAGCGGTTATCCCAGAAGAAATTGATCCAGATGAGTATCGAGGGACGTCTGTGGGTGGGTTCCCTATCCTATAGGGAAAACGTTCCAGGCAGTATCTCTGGTTCCCAGGGGGCTAGAGACACAGGGCTGGGCTCGTTGAAAAGCCCCATCCCTCAGCTACAAAATGGGCTAATGGGTGGTCCGGTGCACCCCCGGACCACCCCCTAGATTCGCCGATGGTTCCAGACCTACTATAGTTAAACAGGTGGGATCAGATTGGTGATGTGTCTTATAGTGTCGAGAGACACTATGTTTCATAAACCCTTTCTAATGTTTCTGTGATGTTCCATGAACCTTGTTCTAAGGGATCTAGTTGTTCGACCCACATATGGTAGATTGCAACTGCACCATAAAAGGTAAATTATATATATGGAATCACAATTACTAAAAGTTTTGTAGACATGGGGTGATTCTAGGGGTGTTATTGTGTATGGTGATTTGGATTTGGGAATGTGTCTACACAAGGTACACTTGTTTTTACCACATTTAAAAAATCCTTTTGGTTTGCTAGGTAGCCATGTTAAATGGTTATCTATTGCTGTGGTTGTTTTCCCATCTATTATTATTATTATTTTTTTTTAGAAAACTAGGGGCAAGGATAGTTTTTAGGGTTTTGTTCTTTTTATATATGACTACAGGCTTTTTTGGAATGATATCGGACAATATTTTGTCTTGATGTAAGACTCTATAGTTACGCATTATTATGGTTTTGATATCTTTAGCACAGACATTATATTTGCTTATGAAAGCCAGATCTTTATTACTTTCTTTGGGTTCAGATGTTTGGACTCTGGGTTTCAATAAGTTCTCCCTGTCTGTTCTAAGTGCCAGTGTAAGGGCTTCGTCTAACAGTTTTTCAGGGTATTCTCTTTCTTTGAAAGAATCCGACATGATGGATGCTTGTCTCATAAATGCTTGTCTCATAAATTGATCTGTGTCAGTGCAGTTACGCCGAAGGCGTAAAAATTGGCCTTTAGGAATATTGGTCTTCCAAGGCATATAATGTGCACTTTTAAAGTGAACATAAGAATTTGTGTTCACTGGTTTTACATAATTTGATGATATGATTGGTTTTACATAATTTGATGATATGATTTTTTATCTCTAATTTCGAGAGTCAGGTCCAAGAAATTGACAGAAATAGGACTGTATGTGTGAGTGAAAGTTAAATTGTATATATTTTGGTTGAGTGACTGTACAAAATGTGTGTCGGAAAGTTAATCCCCATCCCAAATTATAATAAGGTCATCTATGTAATGGCCATAGAAGACCAGGTTCGCCGCCCAGCTGCTTCACCACACAAGGGTCTCCTCCAACTCCCCCATGTATAGGTTCGCATAGCTGGGCGCAAACCTGGTCCCCATGGCCGTCCCCATAGTCTGTAAATAAAAATCACTGTGAAAAACAAAATAATTGTGAGTGAGTATAAAGGAAATACTGTCTAGAATAAAATCCCTATGTTCCGACTTCAAACTCTCATCTTGGGATAAACGTCTCGTCACAACATCACAACCCTTTTGGTGGGGTATGTGTGTGTAGAGGGCATTGAGTGAGGAAGGCATAATTGTCCCTCCACACTATATGCTGAATTTAGTTTAATAAATTGGTGGTATCTTTTATGTATGATTTTAAAGTCGGAACATAGGGTTGGAGAAAGAAATCAACATAATGAGATACATTGGCTGTGATAGAACTTATACCAGATACTATTGGACGACCTGGGGGTGAAGATGGACATATTACACCCCCCTGACTCTATAAACATGTTATCAACACAATAGTCGACACCAACCTTGACAGTTGGAAATTGTGCAGACAGACACTGGTCACCTAATGCCGTCTTCACAGATTATATAAGTGTGGTTAACACCTATATGCAGTTGTAGCACCATTATATTGAGGTTTTTCTGTTGAATTTGTCTCTCCAGCACCACACAGTGTAGGATACTGCCTTGACACTTTCTAAAAAAGGTCGCATACATTGTTGCAAAATTATACTAAAATCATACTCCCAGGAGGGAAAATATCTAAGCAACTTTGAGACATTTTTAGAAATATTACAAAGTGTCTTATTTCTAATATATTGCATCGGACGGTCGACATGGACTAATGTATGTGTTGACTGTTTGATGTGATACAAAAAAAGAAACCACACAAACAGCATTGTGTTTAAACGGATTTCTCCTACATGACACAATATATTATGTGAGACATACAAGAAAACAGTTGCACAAACTGTACGTGTGTAAAAAACTTTACTAGTCACATCCTCATTTCTATAATCACTTGGGCAGCCTACTAACTCTCGTCACTGTGACAAATTTAAAGGAGTAGTCCAGCCCCAGTATTATATATTATATGTGATAATTCTGAAACTGGTCGACATTTGTGTTGACTGTCCCAAATAGAATCTCTCTCCCCCTTTTTTTCGCGCATTATATGACCTACTGAGCGATACCCTCGGTGAAGGAATGAAAAACATTCTAACATGTCACATTTCCACCAGGGTGACTAATTGAGAAGTCTACTAACAGTTTGAGATTCTCCAAAGTGATTTAAAGGGACAATTTAGTCCTACATTGTATGTGACAAATTGACACTGGTTGAAACCAATGTCGACTCTCTCTATCAGCAAGTGTAAGCTGAAAGTGATACAATAATACAAATGTAATAAACCTCAGTATATTACACCAATAAATGTGCCACACGAAACATACAGATAACTAGTGGGAAATTTTCTTCTGCACCACACTGGACGGACACTTCTGCATTGTATAAATACACAATTCCGTGTACCTGTATACTGGAGAATTAAGCCAAGAGATATAAATATATAAAGTACAGTACTAATGTTGGCAACCTATTCCTGTATACAACCATATTGAAATTGTCTGAAATTGTGCGATTTCCGTGAGCCACCGTTTTTAAACACACCATTTATGTTGTTTTGTCTGTGTTTTTTTATATTTCGCTATCTTAAATAATGTTAATAAAAGTTAACTTTTATTCGTGCTAAGTCAATTAGGTGCACCACGTTGTGACATGCTTTTTCTTTCCTTGTTCTATGTACAATAAATATGTCCAATGGTAGCACACCCTCTGCAGAAACAGAATAAGGAGCATTCTTGTCCTTCCTGTTCATTGGGGGTCCACCTGTTCTCCTCCAGAATTAATGAGGGTCCTGTGCGAGTAACACATCCTCTGTGTCTGACTATTAGATTTGCTTTGTGGTTTATCTGATATGCATGGTGAAGAATTCTTACTTTGTTACTATGAGGTAATGTACTAATCCTTAGAGAGTGGTACAGTGGATAAACATAAAGTACCTGTCAATCAGCTCCTAACTGTTATAGGCTTTGTTTGAAAAATGATAGGAACTAATTGGTTGCGTAATCTCTCTCCACTTTATCACTCTCCAAGACGTAATACATCTGCCGTATAGTGACATAAGTGACTAGAAAATATGTCCTGACATACAGTATGGACCTGATGTATGGTCTGAGAGTGTAGACCAATTTGTACCTGATAACATTGCAGTGCTGGTCAGTTCATCTTCATTGCTTAGTTCCTTGTCTCCTCAAAGGGAGCAGATTGTCTGGCTGATTGACTGGGAGGGGAGGGAGGGTTGCCCTGCCTGGCTTTCAACACTGCACCAGAGAGTACAGTCAAACAGTGAGATGTGTGGTATCAGCGGCTTAGGTATTCCATAGCTGCCACCAACTTTAAGTGAAATGAGAATATATCTGTCATTAGAATGCAACTACATCATACAGTACCTCAAGTTCCAGCATCCTAAGGAGATTCATAAGGGGGGTGATTCACGCTGGCTCGATAAGCAGTGTACATTCCCTTCCGTGAGCAAACTGCCGCAAATGGATGTATACACTCACACATCCAATCGCATGCGAGTGTACGGGGGACAAGATACACCTGTTTGCAAATAAAAGTCTGTCTTGGCTGAGCGCCTGGACAAAGATGGGGCGGGCGGCTGACGTCGTGTGATGTCAGCCAGAGCCGGCCCTAGCCTAAATGACGCCCTAGGCAAGATTTTGTCTGGTGCCCCCTAGCACCGCCACTAGTTTTGCCTCTGACCCTGCTCCCCTTTCCCAGCACCATCAACCCTCTTCATAGCAGTCATCATTTTGGTGCTCCTACCCGCAATATTTTAAATAGAAGCAGTGCACACATTTGGTGCACAGCTCAAACAGGGGTGTGTTCTTGCTGGTAAGGGGCATGGCCACACAATAGTATCCCCTATTCAAATTATGCTGCACACTAGTGAAACTTTATTCACATTATATCATGCGATGGTGTCCCTTATTCACGTTGCATCACACAGTAGTACCACTTTACCTTATATACATTACTCACATTATTCATATTATACCCTTAGAAAAAAATCCTGAGAAAATATTGTATTTTAAGCACCTCCATGGCCACAATGCAACCCAGCACAAAGCAGTGTGTGCTGGGCAGAGGAGAAGAGCTGCTGCTGTCATTTAAGGGGAGGGGGCCCGGGGCCCCCACTTTGCCCTTCCATCAGACTTTGGCCTGGGTAATTTGTACCCTCTACCCCTTTCTCTCGGCACCCCTTATAATACTACACCGTAATGCTCCTTACACATGACACACATTATGAATGTCCTTATAACCATAATGCCCCTTACACATTATGCCAACCTTTATTAATGCCCTTCATACACATAATGACACACATAATGCCCCTTACACATGTTGCACATTATTAATGCCCTTATACACATGACACACATAATGCCCATTGCACATGTGTATAAGGGCATTAATATGCAACATATGTGTAATGGGCATTATGTGTGTCATGTGTATAAGGGCATTAATAATATGCAACATATGACACACATAATGCCCATTACACATATGTTGCATATTATTAATGCCCTTATACACGGCACACATAATGCCTTTTACACATGTCGCACATTATTAATGCATTTATACATGACACACATAATGCCCCTTATACATATGCAGAACACTATTGCACAACCAACCCACCCGCAGACAGCACTCACACAGCTGCTAACACTGTGACCTCTGCCTCTGCTTGGATACAGATGTTTCCTCATACATCTTGCCTCAATAGGCCATGCAGCTCCTGGCCAGTTCTGCTAACGTTGGGTGCCTTTTTTGCTGAAAATCCGTCTTATTTGCATTGTTATGTGACCAGGACACACAAGGAGCTTCCGATGATTAAAATGATATGCGGCATGCCTATATTCTGTGTGCGACTGTGGCTGTACCTGCATACGGAATGCTATGTTACAGTAATTTCCCTGAATACACTATTTCATATGCAGATACAGCCTCACTCACACACAGAATATAGGCATGCTGCATATCATTTTAATCAGCAGAAGCTGCTGGTGCCCCTAGGCATCCCAAATGCCCTAGGCAATTGCCTAGTTTGCCTATGCCTAGGGCCGGCTCTGATGTCAGCTGCCCACTCCAAGCAGGCTTCAGCACACCTGCTTTCAAATGGAGACGCCCAGCGTTTTTCTGGACGCACCCACCATTTTTGTGGGAATGTACCTCATGCTCCCACCCCCTGTCTGCACTGCTGTGTGCAAAATCCTTGGTGAGTGTGATACTGACCAAAGGCATTCGCACTGCGGGTCTGCACATGCGTATATTCAGCGATATGCATGCTCAGATCTGCAACATCGGTCCCCGGACTAAATTTGGCTCCTTACGAGCCAACCTGAATCATCCCAAATGTTAGAGTTGGCCACATTCTGCCTTCCTATGCCTCTCCCTGTCACCCTCTGCCTCTCCCTGTCACCCACTGCCATGTTGCATATTATGTACTTCAGTTGAACCTAGGTTCATCACCCACAAAAAATTGTACTCCATTCCTTTGTACAAAACAGCTTCAACGCTGTTAGGTTGGTGGGTTTCCACTGATGAACTGCTCGCTTCAGGTGCTTCTACAGTATTTCAAATATTTCAGGACTTTGACTTGACCATGCCAAAATTTTAAATTTATTCTCCTTTAACCATGATTATTATTTGGTCGAATGACTTGTGGGCTTTGGGTCATTGTCTTGCTGCATGACCAACATTCTCTTGAGATGCAGCTCATGGACAAATGTCAAGACATTTTCATTTAGAATATTTTGATATAATTTAGAATTTAATATCCAATCAAATATAACAATTCATCCTGATCCAGGAAAACAGGCCCAAACTATGATGCCACTACTATTGTGCTTTACATTATATTGTGCTTTGGGAGCCAAGTAACCTACCAGTATATTTTTGAATGGTGGGAGGAAACCGGAGTACTCGGAGGAAACCCACGCAAGTGCAGGGAGACTATACAAACTCCGCCCAGTTAGGGCCATGGTGGGGATTGAACCCATGACCTCAGTGCTGTGAGGCAGTAATGCTAACCATTACACCAGGGACGTGCGGTGAGGTAAATAGCCAAAGAGTCCCTGGCAAGTATCAGAGCCAGATTTGCACACAATATATGAGCCATGGGGTACATACCAGCATTATACACATGTACAGCAGTATACAATGCTGGAGATTTGATGAGTTTTGATAAGAGATGTGCCGAAAAGATAGCCAGGTGAGGCACTGCCTCACCTGCCATAGACTTTTTACTCCAGAGTTTTGACTATAAAAATTATTAGAATAATAAAAATAAGATTTTTTTAATATTTTATTTGTATTTTTTACATATTTAAAAAATGCAAAACTCCGGCAAATACGCTAGTATGACAGGAAAGGCTGTGCCTCACCTGCCTCACCCCACCGCATGCCACTGCATTACACCATCTGTACTGCCATGCACACCATTGTTGTTCAGTGTCCTCCTGATGGTGGTCATGAACATTAACATTAGCTAATGTAAGAAACAGTGGCGGCTCTCTTGTGGGGGCTACCGTGATGCGGCACTCTCCGCTGCTGCCTGCTGTGCTCCCTGCTGCTGACGGTCCCCTGCACAGGGCCAGCGCATGCAAAATAACATCATACATACTGCGCATACGCTGGCCCAAGCCTCCATTGGCTGAGTTTGCAGCAGCTCCTGGAGGCTTAATTAGGTTCCCGAGTCCGGTGCATGTGCAGTGTCGTCCGCGGTACTGCGCATGCGCATAACCCTTTTTGGAGCTGCCCCACATTTGCGCACAGTGATAGGCATCCCGGAGGGAGGGAATACCTCCCAATGGGATGCCTTGAGTGACTGGCAGGTCAGACTTGCAATAGGAAGTCACTGCCATTCAAATTGAAGCCAGAACAGTCTCACAGACTGCATCTGGCTTCATAGGCAGAGAACAGTGGCGGATTTTGCCTGATTAGTAACAACAACTCTTTTTTGAGGTTTTCAGAAATCTCCTTTGTTCTTGGCATGATACACTTCCACAAACATGTGTTTGTGATTATCAGACTTTAGGGGTACACACATGCTTCGATTTTGACAGGTTTTCGTTTCGATTTTGCTTAAAGAACCAAAAACTAATAGAAATCGAATGGTTTTTAAGATGCTTTCGATACGTATTCAATTCGAAGCGCATTCCCGTTTTCTCTATATCGAAAAATAGACTGCAGGCAAGAAAATATTGAATTTGATCCAGTAAATAGAAAGTATACAGTTTGCCTTGAATGCACATCGAAATCAATATCGAATGCAAAAGTGCAGATCGAATGCGAAATCAAATGGAAAACAAAGGCCAAATTGAAAGTGGATGGAATTGGGGAAATCGAAAGCAAATCGAATTGAATCGAAAGTAAGTCAATGTGTGTTAAGGTGCGTACAGACGCATAGATTTGTTTTCGCTTTCAATTTGATTTCCCCTCTCCACCACCTTTCGATTTTGCCTTTGATTTTCCATTTGTTTTCACATTCGATCTTCACTTTTGCATTCAATTCGATTTCGATATCGAATTTGATTTACATTCAAGGTGCAGTAGTGACATGGCCGCTGCTTGGTACATCCCACCCTATGTGTGATGCCAAAATCCCTTACATCTGAGGTCGTAACCTTTTGCCAGAGCATGCCTGTGGCTCGCAGGGGCCCCTATTTTAATAGACCCAAAAGTTATGAGGTATGGCTACAGTATAGAATCTGGATGGTGGATTATACTTCATGAAATAAAACAGTATTTACTATCTATCTATCTATCATCTATCTATCTACCTACCTATCTATCTATTTATAAAAGAGCCCAGACCATGCACTGCAGTGTCCATGTTGTCTGCAGGCTATGGCTGGCCAAGCCTCTGAAGTGGCTAATCACACCCCTTAATCATGGGCCCCTCCCACTGCATTCCTTGGTAGGCATTTCATGCCCCAGTTGATCAGCAAACAAGCTCTTTTCTGTGTTGTATTGGGTTACATTTGTAATGTTTCATGTATGTCTGCTACATATGTTAATAAATAAACTTGAGGCATATTGATAGATGTCTCCTAACATATGCACATAAACATGCTTTGCTGGCTTCTCTTATGGAGAACAAATACATGTACATCCTTTTGCAAATGCTCCCCACTGTTGATGTGAGGCTGGTAGTTGTATATTGTGGAAACCATCTAGGGAGTATAATGAAGGATTGACATGAATCAAGCTATTCAATGGATTGGGGTTAAATAAATTTAACCAGGATCTAACAGAGCATCAACATAATTGCTGTGGTATGGTCTCCTTAATGTTGCTTCTCATCTTTAATAGTACTCCCATCTTACCCCCTAGTGTTAAGGCCTGTTTTTTTATTTATTTAAAGAGTGTTATAAAGGAGCTCGGGTTCAAAATGGACTGGAATTGAATAGTGTCAGGTGACAGTGGCTACCACCCTTTTTTACCCCTGTTAACCTAATAGGACTACTTGAATTTGGTCATTAGTCTGAGTTGTATGAATATCCTTATATAATGCTGGGGTCATACAAATCATGTCGCAGGGCAAAACAAGACAAGAACTGTTTAAGTGCCCATTACTAATAGAAGTGCTTTGTATGGGAACACAGCCCATCAAAGAATGATGTTGAATAAATGGAGTATGGTAAAAATGTGAGGTATCAAACTATGAGGAGCTTTTTAAGGTCTAAATGGAAGATGCCAGCACAACAATGTGGGAGACGCAAATTGGCTTTGTAGATATAGCATTTACACCTGTCTGTTTTTGTTGCTGGCCTATCGTATCTAGTAATAATGTGAAGAGAAGAGGACATATGTAGTGGAGGGGTTAAAAAAGGAAATGTTTATAAGAAGAAAGGGATTTTCATGTTTGGTTTTATTGCAAACATGGGAGGTGATTAACAAAACCATGTGCACTGCAGGTGGGGCAGATATAACATGTGCAGAGAGAGTTAGACTTGGGTGGGTACTTCAAACTGATATCTATATTGCAGTTTAAAAATAAAGCAGTCAGTATTTTCCCTGCACAGAAACAAAATAACTCACCCAAATCTAACTCTCTCTACACGTTACATCTGTCCATTAACAAACCAAATGTTCTTTGCGAAAGAACCTTAATCAATCCCATGTTTCCTAATGTCTGTGTTTTTCCTGACAGTATCATTGTGGAATGGTTTGTTCAGATTCTATTAATCTTTACATCTTTGGCATACATTTTAGACTTTAGGCAGCCATGTCTGAGTTCACCCACCTGGCATACTATGGTGATGACAAAGGTTTTGTTCACTTCCCTGGATTTGAAAAGCAAACAAGGCTTCATGTTGGTAGAGGCCCAAATAACTAACTTAAACTTCAAAGGAAATGCGTGACCTTCAAATTGCCCACATGCTCCATCTTCGTTTTTCTCTTTGTCCCCATTCAGGTAAAGTGGACGAAGAGAGAGTAGGGCAATTATTAACGAATCACAGGGACAAAAGGCATGTGCCAAAGCCGTACATTCATTGTAGTAGTGACCTATTTTGATATAAACTCACAGAAATAAGAACATTCTGCTAATAAGTGATGATGGGTAATTAAAAAGGATTGAGATTGTTCAAATAACATAAAGATATCTATACAAGGCAGCTTACTAGGAATACTGCTAAGCTGTTTCTCATAAGAGCTTTGTAGTCAAGGAAACATGAAGACATCATATATGTGCAATACTTAATCAAGTCTTATTTGAAAGTTATTTCAGTCAAGTCGAAATACACATACAGCGTTCCTATACACAACTGTGGTCATTTTCTGAATGTCACCCCCTTTGGGACAGATGAACTTACCCACTACTCCACCTACCTGATGACAGGCATAGGTATTATATATGAGGCAAATAAATTTCCCAAATTTTTAAAGGTTAACAAAAAATCATGGTAAATGCTATTCAAAATGTTATTACGTAATTTAACAGTTTATTTTTAATAGGTTTAAATATGATATTGTATAGCAGCCTTCAAACATTAATGGTTCTTGGTGATGTTTGTAGACCTCAGTCCTGTGTGGAAGCCTTTTTTATGAAGCTGATAAGGATTTTTTTCGCTCAGTAATGAAAATATTCTGATTGTTAATGTAACCAGACAAATGAAAGTGAGCCTTGTCAAGAAATTGCAACGGTACTTATGTAGTATCTGGGCTGCCGATTTTTTGATTGTATGCCTTAAGTTAAGGCATACAATCAGATGCGATGCGATGCGATATCGCATCGCATCGCATCGCATCGCATGCGACCATCGGATGCGATGACCCGATTTTTCCATAGGAATCAATGTTAAAATGGACTGAGTCCATTTTAACATGGAATTCAATGGGAAAAAGGGGTCCTTTTCATACCCCTACTATCCAAGTGGGCATGGAGTTGGATATAAACCTGTGGCGAGCGCAGCGAGCCACCGAGCCCGAAGCGTGGCGAGCGAAGCGAGCCCCGCGAGGGGACGGTATTCTGTGTCCCCTCGCGGGGCTCGCTACGCTCGCCACGCTTCGGGCTCGGTGGCTCGCTACGCTCGCCACAGGTTTATATCCAACTCCATGCCCACTTGGATAGTAGGGGTATGAAAAGGACCCCTTTTTCCCATTGAATTCCATGTTAAAATGGACTCAGTCCATTTTAACATTGATTCCTATGGAAAAATCGGGTCATCGCATCGCATCGCATCGCATCCGATGGTCGCATGCGATGCGATGCGATGTACCCGATTTAGAAATCGGCAGCCCAGATACTACATAAGTACCATTGCAACAATAATGCCAGAAATGACCCGTCGAGTGGTGCAAAACTTCAGGAACTGACTACATACTGTATTTTCTGAAGGAAGGAAGGCCAACATCTATTTCATGTCATACTGTAGCATATAGTATATAAGCGTAGAGGACAATATGGGTAATGTGGGATGCAGTAAAATCCCGGGCAGATAAGATGCTAGCAGTCAGAATACCGAATTTAAGTATGCGGGGTGGGTTAGTGGTAGGTTTGGGAGAAGGTGAGAGTTAGGGTTAGGCACGAGGGGGGACTTTTAACAAGGTCATGGGTCGGGGGGGTTTGGTGTGCAGGGTAGGAAGGTTAGGATTAAGCAATAGTGGTTAGGGTTAGACTGCAGGCCAGGGTGTTAGAGTTAAGGTCCCCCCATGCACTATGCGATTTGGGCACAATTTTACACGGATCAGGCTGAGAAATCGGGTGAAATCAGCCCATATTGTATGTGAATGACATTCGATCAGATGCGCGGTCCCATGCACATCGAAGTAGGGGGTCGGACAGGCTGCACCGCAGGCACAAACCTATCTGCAGAGCAGGGAAGCACCAGGCAGGAGAAGAGCTCTCCCTGCTCTGCATCCCCGGCGGGCAGGAAACAAAAAAACTAAGCAAATACAAAAGAATTGGCGGTTGCTGATTGCCTAAGAGAGCTCACCCATTCTTTTGAATGGAATTTTTTTAATCCTCCAGCGCCCCCTGCCTGCAGCTCCCCAGGAGATACATGCGATAAATCGTATGTGAGCCCTCCTGGGGAGCTGCCAGGGGACCTCAAGAGAAATCAGGTCCGAATCATCTTTAGGACTAGTCAGACTAGTGTATGCCTTTAAGTTTTGGACAGGGAGGGTTAGGGTTGGGGAGCAAGGGAAGTAATCAGTATTCCTGGGAATGCAGATAAAAGTATATTAGAATAGGGATGCCTTAGGGGGTTGTTGAGTCCAAATGAGTGAGAGAGAAAGAATGAAGGGGGAGCTAAGGGGAAAAACATATGAAGTAGGAGGTGAGCTTGGTGCAGGGCTGGTCACTGGGGATGGGCCAGTTCACAGTAACTAACCATACATTGTGGGGAGGGAGGAGGTAGAGCAGATGAAGATGAGATTACCTCTGTCTTGACATTCCCAATGGTAACTCTTGATAATGGCTACACTGTGACCTGCAACCCAGGACATTGATGCCCCTTTCAGACCGCACTTTTTACCCGTTATTTTTCCATTTTTTTCCATTTTAAACAGTAATTTGTGCAGTGTGAAAGGTGCCGAGTGAATTTACCGGTTCTATTGAACTGGTATTTCTAAACGGTAATAAAGCAGGGTCCTACCCGTTTCAGACCCGTTTTTTTCATCCACTGTTTTCTATGGGTTAAAATGGGTTCAGTGTTGTGAAGGAACAAAAACTGCATTGAAGTACCTTTTAAGGACAGAATCTGCACTGAAATACCATTGAATACCATTGAAAGACATGCAGTGTGAAAGGGGTTTTAGCTGGCAGACCCGTTTTTAGAAACATTTTAAAATACCTGGTCAAAGTCAGTTTTGCAGTCTGAAAGCAGCATACCTGGCACCTCACAACTGTTTGGGAGAGGTGTCCAGATGCCCCCGCTGACCACTCCCCCCTGTTCCAAAACCTATGCATAAATATTTTCTGGATGTGCTATTCTACCTATGAGGATATTACATTTTGTTTCAACATTTACAATTATTCATAATTGGGAATGAAGAATTTACCAAGCTCCAAAGAAGCTTAGGTTTTTGGAGATTGGCCTCAGTAGTTAACCCCATCTTTAGATGACATTAACCTCTGTAGCATATAGACAACAATTTCTCTGGAGAGGAAACTTTGTATCCCTCTCCATCAGCTAATATGTTGTGCACCAACCATACGAACGATGTAGTCAGCGTAAGATAAATGATAGAAATAGTGACTATCAAACAAGCTGAGGGTGTAACATTACAAAATATTATAATACAGTAAACTAAGATTGGAATTAAATCCAGCAGATGCGATAATAGAATGCTGAATATACTGCCATATGTAGGCCCTATTTCAACAAGAATCACTTATCAATGTGCTAAAAATATTAGTCTGTATGGCAAACAAAACTATACACAAAATAAACAATAAAAAGAATGGCCCTTACTAGCTGGGAAATTGATCTTTATCTGCTATCCACATTCTCTGTGTCTGCCTTGTACTGTATAATCCTACTGTCCGATGGCAACATTTTAATTTGTGCCATTTAGAACCAGAGACAGTATGCGTGTGTCTGGATTGAAATTCACAAAGCAGTCACTAACATACATTTCATATTTCATTTTGTTTTTTGTCATTTGATAGAAATGGGGAAACCAAACAGTAAACTGGCTCCAGAGATGCTACAGGACTTAGTTCAGAGCACAGAATTCACAGAACAGGAACTCAAGCATTGGTACAAAGGATTCCTGAAGGACTGTCCATCTGGTATCCTCAATCTGAATGAGTTCCAGCAGCTCTATATTAAGGTACTGTATTTAGAAGCATTTACACGCTACTCACATAACGTCCATAATCATAACATTACTGAATATTATAAAAATATTTGAAATATTGATTTTTGAGGATTAAAATCTAGGTAATAAATATTCATATTTTAAAATACATTTCTCACACGACAGTGTACAAATAAAACCAGCATTTGGCACTGTGAATAGAAGTGGTTTAAGAGGTAGCTCTTCTCCGTTTATCTTACGCTAAGAAAATCTGTAAAATGTCGGCTGTTATTATGATTCATGTAATGTATTACACTGTATGTAATATGATGTTTGTTCTTATACCTATGTACAACGTGAAAGTACCCTTGTGGCATATTATAAATGAAAGATGAATACATAGGTACAGCATTACGATACCCATGTGGCGCATTATAAATTATTATTATTATTATATTTTATTTAGCAGCCGCCACTAGTGTTTCGCAGAGCCGTACAAAGGGCAAACAATATGACAGTACGTGGAGACAAAACGTAACTTTTCATAAAGAAATAATAAAAACAGAGTACAGAAAAAGATAACAACATAGTTTTTACTGTAAATATAGTGTTTTGCAGTTAGTAAGACATTACTGTCCATTTTGGCACCCATTGGAAACTCAATGCTACTTCCCAAAGTAGCATAATGGTAATACTTTCCAAGTAACTACATTCATGTTAAATGAGTAAATACACACTGCATATTAGTGAACAATAATGAATTACTGTTTAACTTTTACTCACTCAAACTATATTTCCTTCTATTTCTCTGCTTTTATCATTAATGCAGTTTTTCCCATATGGCGATGCCTCAAAGTTTGCCCAGCATGCCTTCCGTACATTTGACAAGAACGGTGATGGAACTATTGATTTCAGGGAATTTATTTGTGCTTTAAGTGTCACATCACGTGGGAGCTTCGAGCAAAAATTAAACTGGGCGTTTGAGATGTATGATTTAGATGGAGATGGGAAGATAACAAGGCTGGAGATGTTGGAGATTATTGAGGTAGGTTGTGAAATAAAACCCAGATTGTAGGGTACAATAAAGTTTGTGAGATGAGGTGCAACATGAACTTAACCACAGGTTTTGTGTCATTTAGAAACAGACGGAAACTGTTGTCAGTTTATGGCGGTTTCAATGTCACTGATAACATTTACTAAAAGTCGGTTTTGATGTCTAAACTAAAACCACTATTGATCCCTGGTGGTTCTAAATGACGACCCGCTGGGGTGTGTTCTATTTGGCAGCAGTTTCTTTTGAAACCTCCGCAGATTACAGACTATTCTATTACTATTCATCTAATGGTGTTATTATAGAAACACCATTTAATTGACATCATAGATATAAACCACTGTGGAATAGAATTTCTTATATTCTTTGTCATTTACTTGCGCTACGCTATACTGTATGTCATGCATTCCCAACCCCGGTCCTTATGGTACACTAAAGCTGGGTATATACTAGATGATCTGTCATCTTATGTAGAGGATTCTGGGGGGTGGGGGCTTAAGGATAGAAGGACAGATTTATTGAGCCTGGTGTAGTGATTTAATGGCCTGCGATAATGCAGCAGCCGATCAGCCCCTAACAGCCATTTTCATTGTAACATGACATTTGGGAGCGGATTGGCAGGTGGGTTTTTACCAGCCACTTTATCACTTCATGTGGGTTTTCCCTCTTCCTGTCTTGCACTTTATCACTTCACCAGGCTTAATAAATCTGCCCCACTATTTGGGGTAATGCGCACCCTTCTTTAAATGATACAGGGGCAGATTTATTAAGCTCGGTGAAGGGATAAAGTGTCTGTTTTTTAACATTGGCCAATCAGCTCCTAACTGTGAAGTTACCGGCTTGGTTTGAAAAATGACAGGTAGGAGCTGATTGGCCAATGATAAAAAAACAGACAGTTTATCACTTCACCGGGCTTAATAAATCTACCCCACAGATATTAGAAGGAGGAGCGATGAGACCATGCAGTAGTCTGTAGGCATTGTTTATTATACAGGTCACAGACCTCTGGGGTGACTTCTTTTACCCACAGTTATGTAAAGTATGCAGTATATTACACCTTATGTTACACACAATATCATTACACCTTGGAAGCAACAGGATTTGTAAGCAGCGTGTTATGGTTATCGGTGTCAATAACTATATAACACCATGGGGCTCATTTGGAGCCGGAGCGTGTACATCACATTTTGCAGGTATGAAATACATTAACTAAACCAACAAAATTGGCTTATGATCAAAACCTGTCAGATTAGTAAATTGGTTATACATAGATACATAGATAGTGATATCTATAGATATATAGATAGATTGATAGATAGATATTATGTACAATATTTACAAATATACATATACTGTATAAATATACACATATACATATGTACAGTAATGTATAAAGCCATCCTCCTCACACTACCAGTCTTCAGTAGATTTGCAGCCTGATAAAAAATAAAGACCACAATAAAGAACGGCACTTAAAAGTCAATTGTTGTCAATGTCGTAGAAATCCGACTCCCGTTTTTCATGTCCAGTGCCAATCACCATGTCACCGCTCCCTGGGCCAACACTGTCTCCTTCTCTATTGCCACTGTGTTCCTCAGTGGACGCCTCCAGCTCATCCTCTTCATCAATAGGGGAGAGCATAGGTGTAAATTCTGACTGTTGGTGACAAGAAGGTAGCAGGGCAAATGTAGGTCTTCCGCATGGGAATTGTATTTGTCAAATGTGGGGCAAAGTACCAAGACAATATGGCTGGAGGATGTGGCCTGGTACAGGAGGAGTTCACAAGGTTAGTGGACTGTCCTTGAACATTGATAACAGAAGAAGACAAGCTGGTATTGGAAGAATTTACTAGAAGACTGGACTGGACTTGGATGAGGATAATTGTAGAAGACAAGCTGGTACCGGAAGAATTCACCAGGATACTGGGCCAGACTTGGATGAGGATAATTGTAGAAGACAAGCTGGTATCAGAAGTAGACGGAGAGAGATGCCGCAGGCCGGACACTCACGCAGCCTCCCCCTGCAGGTCTGTTGTGCGGACAGAGACTAGGCCCTGTGGCATGACAGGTAAGTGCTGTGGGCACGGCCGGGCTGCGACAACTAGATGTCACCTTATAAGGAGGGAGCTGTGTAATCTGGAAGAAATCATGTACTATTTGGGGGGGGACAATATGGAGGTCAAACAAGTTATAACTGACAAACAACATAAATAAATAAATATAGCTTAAGGTGCATACTCACGTGGCGTTTTTGCCCATGAACAATGTTATGAAAATCATAATAATACCGGGCGAGGACTGGAGGCGGCTGGAGACGATGCGGGAGTGCGCATCAGCGCTCAACGCCAACCTATGTGATTTTGAGCTCAAAGTAGCTCAAGATGGGATAAGTGAGATACTTTTAGCTCAAAATCGCCTAGTGTGTATGACCTACAGACACAAGTCCTTGTTGTTGTGGGAATGAAACTGCATGTGGGCAAGTTGCTAATATTTGCTTTGTCTTGTTACTATACAATATGTTCCAGTTTGGTCTCCTGTACACCAATTCTAGTCAAGATTCCTAACTACACTGTTTTCTAATTCAAACTTATTTTGATCAAACTACCTTTGATCCTGTGTTTCTGACCCTGGAACGGAACAAAACATTACTGTACATGTGTTATCTGTTATTGTTGCCCACTTGTGTAACAGACCCTCAGAATGATTTCACCGCATTACTGTCTGAGACTGCAATCTTGCTTTTATGTGTACGGTTTGGCCAATCGTTGGACCAATGTCTCTTCTCTGACATCACAACACCAGCAGTATCTGAAGCAAGTGTACCGTTGACCTGCATACCATCTGTACACACTGCATAATGTACCGTTCAAAAGTTTGGGGTCACTTAGAAATGTCCTTATTTTTTAAAGAAAAACACTGTTTTTTTCAATGAAGATAACATTAAATTAATCAGAAATATACTCTATACATTTTTTATGAGGTAAATGACTATACCAGCTGCAAAAATCTGTTTTTTAAAGGAATATCTACAAAGGCTTATAGAGGCCCATTTCCAGCAACCATTACTCCAGTGTTCTAATGGTACATTGTGTTTGCTAATTGTGTTAGAAGACTAATGGATGATTACAAAACCCTTGAAAACCCTTGTGCAATTATGTTTGCACAGGTGAACAGTTTGCTCATTAGAGAAGCTTTAAAACTCCCTTCAGAGAACAGCACAAACTGTTGCACGCCGCCGTCCGGGCTGCGATGCACCCGGACGGACGGCGGATGTTGGTCCCAGTGACGCGGCCGGGGACGTTGCCCGGCAGCGTCTCAAGCCTCCTTTTGATGCGGAGCGTCGGGACGTTGCTAGGCAACGTCCCCGAGCTTCCGCCCGGCGGCAGAGGACGCGCGAAATTCAAAATAAATAGCCGGCGTCTGCTAGGCACAGACGCCGGTTATAGCTTATGCTTACTTGAGCCATTGCTTTCCGGTCCCCGTGGCTTCCAGCTCACAAGTCCTATGTCCAGCTCCTGGTGTCTCCAGCGTCAGCTTCTCCCAGCCTTCCCTGGAGTGTCCTGTCAGCTTCCTGCTTTTACCAGAAGACCTGCTTCAGCCTGAGCCTGCGTTTGGCCCACTGTCTCCATCTTCTCGTGGGTCACGTAAGTGCTCCAGTGGAGCCTCGGTCTATCTTTCTTCCTCCAGTGGCCCGCCGTGGCCGTGCCCCTCCATGGGTTCTTTCTTGTCTCTTTCATACACCTCCCCTGGCCGTCGTGGCCGTACCCCTCCGTGGGTGCAGTATTCTCCTTCCCTTTATTTCCTGTAGCCCGCCGTGGCCGAGTTCTTCTGTGAGTTTATTCTTTACCCTCTTATTTGTACCTTTTTTGTCTTTCTTAACATCTTTTCAGATAGGAAGTATCCTCTATTTGCCATCCTGGTTTTGAGGAGTCGCCGTTCCTGGTCGTAGCCTGCTGGGGACTCCTCTTCCCATTGTATTGTGTCTGCGACTTGGTCGCATCCCGGTTTGGCCTGGTGCCGGCAGTCAGGGGTCCTCTCTCAGCTAGGCCCTGTAGTTAGCAGTCCTCTTGGGTACCCTGTGGCGATCGTTTACCCCTTGTCCATACATAAGACCTGGCTGCATCGGGGTCGGAGCGGGCCTAACTCGCGCCTTCGGACGCGGCGGCCACAGGTGAAGCCTAGCTCTGCAGGGGTTTACCATCTGCCTCAGGGACTCAATAGAGTTAGAGTAGCTTCCGCTGTGGCCGTCCTAACCGGCGGTCCCGGCTACGGGCTCACGCCTGACCACCTGCATTTATCTACCAGCCGTTGCTCCTTGTGCCATAGTAGGCAACGTAACACAAACAGGCTCTAACCACAAGTACAAGGAGAAGAGCGAGGCCCCGGTTAACAACTGTGCAAGAAGACAAGTACATCAGAGTCTCTAGTTTGAGAAATAGATGCTTCGCAGGCAGGGTCGGCGCCACCACTAGGCAGCGCTAGGCATTTGCCTAGGGTGCCGGCCACTGGAGGGCAGAAGTTTGGAGCAGATGTCCACCTTCCTGGATGGAGGTGAGTGACGGCGTCATTGTCCCCAGATCCCCCGTTCCCTCTCCCCTGGCAAAACAACACCCCCCCCTGTGGGATGTCGCAGTACCCCCCCCCTCCCCTGTAGAGAGAGTGCGGCATGGAACGGACGGCCTCCTGCTGCCACAATGCCCTGACACCCCCCCCTGTAGAGAGAGTGCGGCATGGAGCTGACGGCCTCCCGCCGTCGCAAAACTCGGCACCCCCACCCCACGCTGGGTGAGCACCGGTGCGCCCCCTCCGCCCCCCCCCCTGGCCTGGGGTGCTCCAGTGCTTAGCAACGGCCCTGTTCTCAGGTCTTCAACTGGCAGCTTCATTAAATTGGACCAGAAAAATCCCAGTGTCAATGTCTACAGTGAAGAGGCGACTCCAGGATGGTGGCCTTCTAGACAGAGTGGCAAAGAAAAAGTCATAACTGAGATTAGCAAAAAAAATATATATATATTAATATGGGCAAAAGAACACAAACATTGGACAGAGGAAGATTGGAAAAAAAGATTTATGGACAGACGAATCTAAGTTTGAGGTATTTGGATCACACAGAAGAACATTTGAGAGATGAAGAAAAAGTGACGCATGGTGGAGGTAATGTGATGAGCTGCTTTGGTGCTGGTAAAGTTGGAAATTTGTACAAGGTAAAAGGGATTTTGAATAAGGAAGGCTATGACTCCATTTTGCAATGCCATGCCATAGCCTGTGGATAGAGCTTGATTGAAGTAAATTTCCTCCTCCAACAGAACAATGACCCAAGCACACCCAAGCACATTCACACATTATGCAAGAACTATTTAGGGAAGAAGCAGGCAGCGGGTATTCTGCCAGTAATGGAGTGGCCAGTGCAGTCACCAGATCTCAACCCCATTGAGCTGTTGTCGGAGCAGCTTAACCGTATGGTAAGCAAGAAGTCCCCATCAAGCCAATCCAACTTGTGGGAGGTGCTTCAGAAAGCATGGGGGAAATTTCTTCAGATTACCTCAATAAATTAACAGCTAGAATGCTGTAATTTCTGCAAAAGGAGCATTCTTTGACGAAAGCAAAGTTTAAAGGACAAAATTATCATTTCAAATAAAAATCATTATTTATAACCTTGCCAATATCTTGATAATATGTTCTACTCATTTTGCAACTCATTTGATAAATAAAAGTCAGTTTTCATCTAAAACACAAAATTGTCTGGTTGACCCCAATCTTTTGAATGTATATATAGATATATGTGCCATCAGCTGTAATGATAATACAACAGAGAATGCACTCTTAACTTTGTCCTTATCTTTAAACCCCCTAGGCAATCTACAAGATGGTAGGCACTGTAATTATGATGCGCATGAATCAGGATGGTCTAACTCCACAACAAAGGGTTGACAAAATCTTCACAAAGATGGACAAGGACAGAGATGACCAGATCACCCTGGAAGAGTTTAAAGAGGCAGCAAAGAGTGATCCTTCTATAGTGCTCCTCTTGCAGTGTGACATGCAGAAATAGCAAGCCATCTATTCTGACAGCTCAGCTGAGCACCCTGCATGCACCTCACTACCTTTCCCATCCCACAGTGTCCTGGGACCATCCTCCTATTCAATGAGAACATCTCACACAGTACTGATCTTATGTAACAGTGGGAAGTGGTAACAGTATGATTATTCAGTAATGAGACTGTAAGATACTGGCATGTGGAACACACATGCACATGGAGCTGTACACAAAGCCACGTTGCGGGGCAATTTGATTCAGTACCAGATTTGAGCTCTGTCCCATAATATTTTTTGGATTGATAGTGTAGATTTTATGAACAGTATAACTCGTATATGTATCTGCCTGTCTCTGCCAATGCCTAAGGAACAAAAAAAAATGTTTTTATTCAAAGTGGAAGTGTTTTAATAGACATTAATTTGTCTGCCGTAGATTTTATGTATAATAGTGTTCAGTTATGCTTGATGCAACACTGTCTGTCCCACCATATGTTATGTGCTATAGAGCTCTGCATGGGGTTGGCCACGGTCATTTTGCTGCCATAGGTAATCACTGTTCCTTGGGGAAAACATGTTCTGTCCCTGATCACTATAGAATATTTGGTATAATGGTGACCATACTGGTGTAACTCATTATAAGGCTGCCTCTGGATATGCAGTGTAATGCATGTGCTTTATAGCTATGTATATGGAGATATTTGCATGTGATCTATATGGCATGCCTATATGCTGCTCACCAATCTGTGTTATATATATACAGTGCATCGTCTTGTATGTGTGTGTTTGTCAATGTACATAAGTGGCAGAGGCAATACAGTGCGCTGCAACAAACGTTATCTCGTACAGAGCTAAGTGACCCCCCGCCAGTGCACTGCAGATACGTGTTTGTAGCTGGAGTACCGCAATACTGGGCGTTTGGAGAGACAGGTTCAGAGTTTTCGTTGTAATAAGATTCCTGAGGTCATTGTATTTCATTTCAGGCCCCAAATGTGCCAATTTAGAGGGTGAGCAAGCAGAATTCTGCCCTGTGGTTGGTTTGCTATTGCTAATATGGGGGAATTCTCTCAGGCTATTTTTCCTCATTCAGAGCTTTTTCAGATATGCACGAGAACCCCTTGTCAGCACTTTAGGGCCTGTGAGCCCAGCTGTCCCCATCACTGTCCCAGCAGAACATCCCCAATCCCTCACCTGCTCTGTGTGTGAGCGTATAGTCTGAACAGTGCAAGTGGACTTGGTATATTTTTCTAATTGAAATAAAATACATTAAACATTATACAAATTATTTTTCATTTTGGCTTCTAAACTTTAAGAGTCTTGTGCTGCTGTGTAAAAACAATGATGAAACATAACGTCATACTAATATTCTCCAGAACAAAGGTAGATGTAGATTTGTATACTGTATGTTTGTTGATACATGTGTCTATATATACATAGCTGTGCAATAAATTTGTGCATACACATTACTTTACTTTATTAAGGATTTTATCTTACACTACTGTTTAAATAAGAAGGATTCAAGGCAAACACATGGGATTTATGCAAAGTTGTGTATATTTTGCTCTAAAGAAGTGTACACTGGAAAAAATGTATGCATTCGCCCGTATGTAGAGCTGTACTTAGCTGAAGATGTGACTGCATTCAGTGGCATATTTATTATGGGTGCAGATTGTGCTGGTGGCCACACTACACACCCTGAACCCAACCAGTTTACTTCCCATGTGCCATCATCAGTGTAGAGCACACTTAAGATGCCTATACACAGGTTCCATTTGGCCTGTTTTTTTTTTTTTATCCGATTATGATATATTGGATGAAAACTGGCCAAATGGAAGGTGTTTGAGATATGATCGGATACAATGAATGTTCCCGTGGGCATCGGATTGAATCCTGAGATCTTATGTGCCGAGCATAGGATAAATCGGAATTGGACCATCAGGGGTACATCGTGGGTGCTTTATAGTATCTGCGATGTATCGCATAAGATCTTCCTTGAATTTCCCTGGCAGCTCCCTGGGAGTCATTTTACATCCGATAAATCGCATGTAACAAATGGCAAGTCCGATGAAGGACTCCCGGGGAGCTGCTGGGGAAGTTCAAAGGAAAACTGGTCCGACTTGTGCCTTAGATAAGTTGGACCATTGTATGGCAACTTTTGCACTTACACGCATACCAGGTGCAAAGATGCACCTCCAAAAAAATCTTATTTTCACCAGGTCTGCATAACATACTGTACATGTAATGCCATACATTCACACTGAGCTTAAACAAAACACCCCTTTATAGCCAAATTTCACCTCTTTAGATGTACTGTAAGTGTAGATATGATCACAACTAATATAGTTACCCAAGTGACACTTATATATAATGCTGCTCTGAAAATAACTCTGGATGAATATACCTAGAACAACAGTAATACTTTATATAGTCTAATAAGAGCATATCGATTATATAAATATTTTAACATTTAAAAAAATATAAAGCTTTGAACTTTTACAATATAAAATATATAACATATATAAAATAACTACATATATCATAAAATATACTACATATATTATAAAAAAATATATATAGATCTACTGGCTTAAAATTATTTTGTTGGAATATACAAAATATTCCTTATACCATTGACTGTCAGTGGGTTATATCTAATTATTTTATATGTTGTATTGCAAAAGTTTAAATCTTTATTAAAATATGTATTGAATCTATATTCTTTCATTAGAAAATATATTATTATTGTTCTAGCATAAATTAGATATGACCACAGTAGGAATATTCGCCACAAAAGAGGGCATGTTCACCCAAACATCAGCTCCATAATGTACAAACATAACTACAGAACAATGGTCAGAAGTATTAAGCCTGGTGAAGTGATAAAGTGGAAGGTGATAACACAGCAGCCAATCAGCTCCTGTCAAGATACAGGCTGGATTTGTAACATGACCGGACCATGGCTGGTGCATTACCAACTTCCACTTTACTACCACTTTAACACTTCACCAGGCTTAATACATCTGCCCCAAAAACTCCATACAAAGTCGCATTAAGGAAGGTAATAGGCTGATGGTAATAAAAGCAAAATAGCCAAAAGCTTTACCAATAAACAAGATTTTAAACATATGTCTGCAAGACTCTCCTTAAAGCACCACTAAACCCCAGTCTCTATATCTCTTGAGCAAACTTTTCAGAGTGACACTGGAGGTAAGGCTATAATACTCGCAGTGAAGACTTGAAAAGCTACTAGGTGGGTAATGGTGATGTTGTCCTTCAGCTCGGCACCATATCTGTCTACTTTCTGGGAGACTCACAAATCTGGTGGCATCCAGACAACCATATTGGCTCCCGTCAACTATTCAGAAATCAGCATTTTTCCTAGCCAAGGTTATATGTGGAATTCCATTGATTATACACCTGCAATGTGCTATCATTTGACTATAGCAGTCTAAAGAATTCCCACATAATGCATTTATTGTAACTTCCCCCATTTACTAAATATTAAGGTGTGTTATACATGTACATAACTATTTCAGCAGTTAAGCTTGAGTTTAGAGATCACAAATGTGCATAAAACTGGCACACTTACAAAATACTTAATATTGCGAGAGGAAGATCCACCACTCCAAGCTGCTTAAAGGATAAAAAGTTGTTCTTTATCCATAGAATGTAAATTCAAATAGAATACTGGGGAGGTGCTACCCTCTACCCATCATCAGTGGCGTAATGATAAATTTTGCTCCCCCCTGCCAAAAAGTTTGTGCCCACCCCCCTAGTGCTGTAGGGGGTGGGCGTTCGTCGGGGCGGCTCTTACCTGCTCGGTAGGCGTGGAATATATACGCTGCCTAGCGAGCAGATCTGAATCGGGCCCAAAAATATTGACAGTGTGACAGTGAAAATCCAGAGCTGTTGTCTGCAAATCACAAAAAATGTACAGACAAACATGTCCCTGTCACCACACAGCATAATGTATGGGCAACAGATAAACACAATTTACTTAATTTAATAAAGTTGCTGAATTTCACAATACGAACTTTTGGCCTAGGGGTGCCATGATAAAAATTATAATCTAGTGTGCTGTGATTTAAAAAAGTTCAATAGGCAATTGGTCAACACAAGCAAGCAGATCTGAATCGGGCCCAAAAATATTGACAGTGTGACAGTGAAAATCCAGAGCTGTTGTCTGCAAATCACAAAAAATGTACAGACAAACATGTCCCTGTCACCACACAGCATAATGTATGGGCAACAGATAAACACAATTTACTTAATTTAATAAAGTTGCTGAATTTCACAATACGAACTTTTGGCCTAGGGGTGCCATGATAAAAATTATAATCTAGTGTGCTGTGATTTAAAAAAGTTCAATAGGCAATTGGTCAACACAAGCAAAAGGTTGCTGTGAAAATGATCGACACAGGAAAAGGTCAACACAAGTTTTCACTTTTTTTTTTTGTGTCTATGTTGACATTCATCGACATGAACACTGAATTAGTGTACCGCATCCCCTCACATCATGAACATTATTATATTCTCCTGCTATAGCCACTTGGATGGAAAAACAAGTTGGTTTAAAAAAGAAAATCATGGAAAACGTCATTTTTTATGTCAACTACTGACATGTCAACTTTTTGCTTGAGTCAACATTTTTTCAATATCAGCCAAGACCGTGTTGATTTTTTTTATGTTGCCTATCGACCAATAGTGGCCAACCTATTGCCTGTCGACTAATGGTGGTTGACCGATTGACTGTCAACCTAGACACTGTGAACCAAATATCGATTAGAAAATATGATTCAAATAATGAGATTCAAAAACATCTTATTTGCATAACATAAGCAAATATTCTCTGCTATTTCTCTGTTCTCATAGTAACGGATTTCTATTGTGACAAGAGCAATGAAAAATCCTGAAACCAGTGAAATAAATCCACCAAAATGTAAGGAAATGTGGCTGAAGCTGCATCCAGCGTATTGACAGGCATTACAAGTATAGTTTTTAACTGATACATAAACCTATGGGGAGGGACAATGTAGTATTTACAATGTTGTCCACAATGGAAGAAATAGAATTGAATTAATTAGTTAAATCAACATAGCTCAGCACACAGGCCCTTATTCTAGTTGAATCGGGCGGATGCGTATTTCGGATGGGCACCGAGTGTTCTTAGCCCCGCCTACCATATGGATCGCTCACACCGTCCAACTGCGGTAAGACGGTGAGCGAATGGACCGCGAGTGCATGTTTCATGCAAACACGTGAGTTGTGGCCAGTGTAAAAGTAATTCGATGGTGAGCTTGTTACGATGACCTCTCCATACAGTTGCGAATTGATGTGTGGCCATACACATCCATATGCACAGCCTGCACATTGAATTGCAAGGTGGGATTTCACTTTAGCGGGGTGTAGGCTTAACTGAACTGAACGCAAGCCACTGCAAATTTGCAGCCCTGCTTTTTAGGTCTGAATCAAGCCCAATATCCCATAATTACACTGCTAAAATTGGATGTAGCTGATATAAACTCCTACACTTAACTAGCTTCTTAAGATCTATTTCCCAACTATGGCCCTTATTCTGGTCCATACGCAGCTAGTCTGCATTGGCACGGGTACCAATGTTTCTTTTAGTGCGCATACGCAGGGTTCGTGCACCCACCCAACATAGCTGGCGGGGGGTGGAGAGGGGCGTGGGGTGCCGGCCAGCCTCATTACAATATGGTAATGCCCAGCATTGCATGGGTGTTCCTATGAGAACACTGGGTGTTTTCATGGTAATAAGGTTGTGGTGCGGGTGCGAGGGGCAGGCTGCTGACATCACGGGATGTCAGCTGCCCGCCCATTTCCGTCCCAGCCTGCACACATATGTAAGTGACTTGATAGTCACTTTTTTATGCATGCACCTTCCACGTCCCACAAAATCTGGATGTTCCCAGCATTATGCTAAACATCCATTCGCAACCTGTGCATGTGGCCATTTGGTGGACTCATGATGCTGCAAATTTGCAGCCTTGCAAATCAACCAGAATAACCCCCTACAACTGTTAAAAAAAACGATATAAAACCAATCTAATAATATTGAGGCGCTTTTAAAATGATCAATTAATTGTTTATTTAATAGTGTTCAACCAAAACTAGCTCTGTTCCTGTAATCATCAACTGCTCAGAACCAAGAACTAGTGCTCTACCTCTAATCATAAATTACCCAGAGCTAGCACTGTACCTGTAATCATCAACTGCCGAGAGCTAAGAACTAGCACCCTACCTTTATTCATAAACTGCCATGAGCCAAGAACAAGCGCTGTACCTGTAATCATCAATTGCGCAGAGCCAAGAACTAGCGCTGTATCTGTAATCATCAACTGCCCAGAACTAGAGCTCTACCTCTAATCATTCATTACCCAGAGCTAAAAACTAGCACTGTACCTGTAATCATCAACTGCCCAGAGCTAAGAACTAGCATTGTACCGCTAATCATAAACTGTTGTGAGCCAAGAAATAGTGCTGTACCTGTAATCATCAATTGTGCACAGACAAGAACTAGTGCTGTACCTGTAATCATCAACTGCCCAGAGCTAAGTGCTACCGCTGTACCTGTAATCATCAACTGCCAAGAGCTAAGAACTACCACTGTACCTGTAATCATCAACTGGCCAGAGCTAAGAACTAGCGATATACCTGTAATCATCAACTGCCCAGAGCTAAATCCTAGCGCTGTACCTGTAATCATCAACTGCCCAGAGCTAAGAACTAGCACTGTACCGCTAATCATAAACTGTCATGAGCCAAGAAATAGTGCTGTACCTGTAATCATCAATTGTGCACAGCCAAGATCTAGCGCTGTACCTGTAATCATCAACTCCCCAGAGCTAAGTGCTACCGCTGTACCTGTAATCATCAACTGCCCAGAGCTAAGAACTACCACTGTACCTGTAATCCTCAACTGCCCAGAGCTAAGAACTAGCACTATACCTGTAATAATCAACTGCACAGAGCTAAATCCTAGCGCTGTACCTGTAATCATCAACTGCCCAGAGCCCAGAACTAGCACTGTACCTGTAATCACCAATTGCCTAGAGCCAGGAACTAGCGCTGTACCTGTAATCATCAACTGCCCAGATCATCAACAGTACTTATATGTTAGTTGGACGCCCACCATAGTTAGTACGCTTATACCCCCACTATCCATGTGGGCATGGAGTTGATATTATATAGTGTGGCGAGCGCAGTGAGCCACCGAGCCCGAAGCGTATTGAGCGTAGCGAGCCCCGCAAGGGGACTCTTAAAACTAAGCAAATAGCTTAGTGGGCGCCCAACTAACATATAAGTACCTCATCAATTGCCCAGAGCTAAGAACTAGCGCTGTACCTGTAATCATTAACTGCCAAGAGCTAGCACTGTACCTGTAATCATCAATTGCTCAGAGCCAGAAACTAGTGCTGTACCTGTAAACATCAACTGCCCAGAGCTAAGAACTAGCACTGTGCATGTAATCATCAACTGCCCAGAGCCAAGAACTAGCGATGTACCTGTAATCATCAACTGCCCAGAGCTAAGAACTAGAGCTTTACCTGTACTCATTAACTGCCCAGAGCGAAGAACTAGCACTGTACCCGTAATCATCAACTGCCCAGAGCTAAGAAATAGCACTGTACCTGTAATCACCAATTACCTAGAGCCAGGAACTAGCGCTGTACCTGTAATCATCAACTGCCCAGAGCTAAGTGCTAGTGCTGTACCTGTAATCATCAATGGTACTTATATGTTAGTTGGGCACCCACTATAGTTAGTACGCTCATACCCCCACTATCCATGTCAGCATGGAGTAGATATTATATAGTGTGGCAAGCGCAGTGAGCCCCGCGCGGGGACACGTAAAACTAAGCAAATAGCTTAGTGGGCACCCAACTAACATATAAGTACCTCATCAACTGCCCAAAGCTAAGAACTAGTGCTGTACCTGTAATCATCAACTGCCCAGAGCTAAATCCTAGCACTGTACCTGTAATCATCAACTGCCCAGAGCTAAATCCTAGCACTGTACCTGTAATCATCAACTGCCCAGAGCTAAGAACTAGCACTGTACCGCTAATCATAAACTGTCATGAGCCAAGAAATAGTGCTGTACCTGTAATCATCAATTGTGCACAGCCAAGAACTAGCGCTGTACCTGTAATCATCAACTCCCCAGAGCTAAGTGCTACCGCTGTACCTGTAATCATCAACTGCCCAGAGCTAAGAACTACCACTGTACCTGTAATCCTCAACTGCCCAGAGCTAAGAACTAGCACTATACCTGTAATAATCAACTGCACAGAGCTAAATCCTAGCGCTGTACCTGTAATCATCAACTGCCCAGAGCCCAGAACTAGCACTGTACCTGTAATCGCCAATTGCCTAGAGCCAGGAACTAGCGCTGTACCTGTAATCATCAACTGCCCAGATCATCAACAGTACTTATATGTTAGTTGGCCGCCCACCATAGTTAGTACGCTTATACCCCCACTATCCATGTGGGCATGGAGTTGATATTATATAGTGTGGCGAGCGCAGTGAGCCACCGAGCCCGAAGCGTATTGAGCGTAGCGAGCCCCGCAAGGGGACGCTTAAAACTAAGCAAATAGCTTAGTGGGCGCCCAACTAACATATAAGTACCTCATCAACTGTCCAGAGCTAAGAACTAGCGCTGTACCTGTAATCATTAACTGCCAAGAGCTAGCACTGTACCTGTAATCATCAATTGCTCAGAGCCAGAAACTAGTGCTGTACCTGTAAACATCAACTGCCCAGAGCTAAGAACTAGCACTGTGCATGTAATCATCAACTGCCCAGAGCCAAGAACTAGCGATGTACCTGTAATCATCAACTGCCCAGAGCTAAGAACTAGAGCTTTACCTGTACTCATTAACTGCCCAGAGCCAAGAACTAGCACTGTACCCGTAATCATCAACTGCCCAGAGCTAAGAAATAGCACTGTACCTGTAATCACCAATTACCTAGAGCCAGGAACTAGCGCTGTACCTGTAATCATCAACTGCCCAGAGCTAAGTGCTAGTGCTGTACCTGTAATCATCAATGGTACTTATATGTTAGTTGGGCACCCACTATAGTTAGTACGCTCATACCCCCACTATCCATGTCGGCATGGAGTAGATATTATATAGTGTGGCAAGCGCAGTGAGCCCCGCGCGGGGACACGTAAAACTAAGCAAATAGCTTAGTGGGCACCCAACTAACATATAAGTACCTCATCAACTGCCCAAAGCTAAGAACTAGTGCTGTACCTGTAATCATTAACTGCCAAGAGCTAGCACTGTACCTGTAATCATCAACTGCCCAGAGCCAGAAACTAGCGCTGTACCTGTAATCATCAACTGCCCAGAGCTAAGAACTAGCACTGTACCTGTAATCATCAACTGTCCAGAGCCAAGAACTAGCGATGTACCTGTAATCATCAACTGCCCAGAGCTAAGAACTAGCGCTTTACCATGTAATCATTAACTGCCCAGAGCCAAGAACTAGCACTGTACCTGTAATCATCAACTGCCCAGAGATAAGAACTAGCGCTGTACCTGTAATCATCAACTGCCCAGAGCCCATAACTATCTCTGTACTGGTAATCATCAACTGCCCAGAGCTAAGAACAAGCACTGTACCTCTAATCATAAACTGCTGGGAGCCAAGAACTAGCACTGGACCTGTAATCATCAACTGCCCAGAGCATAAACCTAGCACTGTACCTCTAATCATAAACTGCAGAGTTAAGAACTAGAACTGTACCTCTAATCATCAACTGCCCAGAGCCAAGAACTAGCGCTGTACTTGTAATCATGAATTGGCCATTGCAAAGAACTAGTGCTATACCTGTAACCACCTGCCCAGAACTAAGTGCTAGTGATGTACCTGAAATCACCAACTACCCAGAGCTAAGAACTAGCACTGTACCTCTAATCATCAACTGCTCAGAGTCAAGAACTAGTGCTGTACCTGTAATCAACTGCCCAGAGCTAAATGCTAGCGCTGCACCTGTAATCACCAATTGCCCAGAGCTAAGCTAAGTGCTAGCACTGTACCTGTAATCACAAATTGCCCAGAGCTAAGCTAAGAACTAGCACTGTACCTCTAATCATCAACTGCTCAGAGTCAAGAACTAGTGCTGTACCTGTAATCAACTGCCCAGAGCTAAATGCTAGTGCTGCACCTGCAATCACCAACTGCCCAGAGCTAAGTGCTAGTGTTGTAGTTGTAATCATCAACTGCCCAGAGCTAAGAACTAGCCCTGTACCTGTAATCATCAACTGCCCAGTGCCAAAAACTAGCGCTTTACCTGTAATCATCAACTGCCCAGAGTCAAGAACTAGCGCTGTACCTGTAATCATCACCTACCCAGGGCCATGAACTAGCACTGTACCTGGTGGACTTCCTGCTAGACACATGTCTAGTGGTGACACTCCCTGGGAGTGATGTGGTTAAAGGGGCATAGCCTCGATGGGAGGAGGCATGGCCTCTCGGCCTACCCCCCATTTTTGCAGGCTTTCCTTGGTGACTTCCTGTTTGCAATGGCATCTCCTGTCACACAGCAGGAGCCAGCATTTTGGTGTCACTCCTCAGTGGATGACACCCAGGTGTGTCCCGTACCCCCTTGTGCCACCACTGGTTAGTACTACTTTAATATTTTATAGGTTTCAAAAGCTACTGATAAATGATCCTAAAATCTTACACCCACTTCCACAGTTTTCCTGATTTGACGATTCTTGCAACAGTGAAGAGTTTGTATTCAGTGGTCATTTAAGGAGAGAGGGTCTGTGTGCACAATTCATGCCATCCACTTCTTCTCTAGCAGTTCACTGAAAGCAGTGGACACTAGTTTTGTGACAAAGCCTAGTGCATATACACTGGTCTCCAGGAACATGGCACCTATACATTTTTCCTGTGGACCTCTCTAATATGCAAATTATTGGCAACAACCCATTTGTCCTAGGGATTTCTGATGTCTTATGTGGGACAGCGGAGATGGCAGAGAGGTAAGTATATTTCTATGGGTGCATTATAGATGTGCCATTGCTGGTGTATGAGTGAGTTACATATCTAAATTTCATCATCATTCTAATCCAATCCTTACATTTCGCAAATTTTTTTTTTTTTTTTAATATTTAAATGCTATGGTAATTCTTTTAAACCTTAAAGCATTTAATATGAATATCCCTGTGTGATTTCAGTTGTTTTTGTGCAGTCTGTTTTTGGAGTCCCCGGACAGATGATAAGGCAGAAGTCATTGCTGGCCTGCTCCCAATTGGCACCAGTGGGGAGAGCAGGCCGGTCTATTTATAGACACAGAAATACAGTCATAAGTACAGGACAAAGAAGCCCCCTTCCTTTTCCCACAGCAGAACATAATGAAGAAGCAGGGTTAGCATTAGTGCCTCACAGCACTCAGATGGACCAAAGAGACAAAAATACACATGCGATCAAGAAGAGATCATCAGAACTCTGTCTCCTGCTAGTTATATTATAGCAAAGATTCAACTTTATTCAACCCCCTAAACGTAAAACAGATTTGTCTGTGTAAAAAATAACACACAAAGGGCCCTATTCAGGATCACTGGGTGTGATCTGAATTCGGCCCCAGCCCCGATGGTATGGGTTTGTACATGCACATTTCTGCGCATGTGCAAACCCCAGCACGAATGGCTTTGATGAGTTATACACTCGCCGGGCCGTTCATTGTGGGGAGGAAGGGCCGGGGGCGGAAATGGCACTGGAGCAGGGGAATGCCCAGTGTTTTATGCGCGTCCCCATGAAAATGCTGGGCGTTCCCTGAGAATGCGGATGGGATGATGCCTGCCGGGGGTGGGGCGACTAACATCAAACAACATCAACACCAGCCCCCTCTTGAGCGGACACCGACAGAAATATAAGACTGACCTTTACTTCCGTAGGGGAGGGAAATCATTTGATGGTCGCCGACCATCAAATGATTTCTCTCTCTTATGTGTGCATGCGAGGGGATGTGTTCTCGTACACATCCCCTCACATGCTACTATCCAGGGGTTTCAGCGTGGGGGGTGGCCCATTGGGGAGTGGCCGGGGGGGGGGCATTCGGTTGGGTGGCGTGCGTAGTTAAGGAGCTTGCAATATAGCGGACAACCGCTACATAGCAACCCTTACTGAATCAGGCCCAGACTCTTGCAGGCAGTATTTACATTTTTTCCCCTGAAATGAATAGGCTCTTCAGCAGCATGGTCACACTCAAAAGTCATTATTTGTTTACAGAAAATGGGCCTACTTTCTGGTTTCTACTAGGTTTGTACACTGCTTGGTTTGAGTTATAGGGCCATTGGCTTGAAAAAAACACACATAAAGGGGGAAATTTACAAAAAAAAAATCGTGGAAAAAAATCGTATTTTCATACGAAAATACAATTTTTTTTGGTGTATACGTATTTTTGGCATTTACTATGCCAAAAAAAACGTATTTTCGTATTCTTAGGCCAGTATTCAATGAGAAAAATTTGCCTTGTTTTATGGCAAATTTGTGCTATTTTCACGTTGGAAGGAGCACTTTGCTCTCCAAAAGTGAACCACCCTATTCAATGTGATATTTTCGCCGTCTTTTTAAGTGATTTTCTCCGTGTCTCTCCGTGTAGCAATTCTCCATCTTTTCATGGAGAACTGGAATGTGAACTTTTAAACTAAAAGGTTTTTTTTTTAATTTTGGTGTCAAAAAATCTGGATTTTTTTTCTGTGAAGGGGCATGTTATTTTTATTCATGTGCTTATAGCACATGAATATATATTTAATTAAAAAAAAATATTTCCTGATTTACTAAGTAGCCGTATTGATAATACGGCTGCTAATTGGCGTGAAACAGCCACGAAAATACGGCAGGAAAATAATCCTTATTTTCCTGTCGTATTTGCTTTAAGCCTGCACGGATCAGTCAGATCTGTGCAGGCTTTAGTGTAAAAAAAAATAGAAAAATAAATAAAAAAAAACAGCATGGGGTCCCCCCCACAGCCGCAACCAGCACCAGGCTGACAGAGCCGGGGCCGGTAATTAAAAATCAGGGAACCCGACAAATAGGGGTTCCCCGATTTTTAACAACTAGCCCCAGGCTCCAGGTCCGGGGCTGGTTCCCAAAATACGGGGGACAAAATGACTAGGGTCCCCCGTATTTTAAGAACCTGCCCTTGGAAAAACCAGCCAGCAGGGTAATGCCACAGCCGGGGGGAGACTTTTTATACAAGTCCCCCCGGCCAAAGCATTAACCCTCTGACCAGTCAGCCTGGCCAGGCGCCCTGGGGGAGTGGGGACCCCCTAATAAAGGGGTCCCCCCCCTCCAGGACTTACCTGACCAGGCTGAAGCCTGGTGCTGTCCTCGATGCCCCTTGGTGGTGGGCATTGAGCTGATTGTGTGTAAAAAAATAGAATAAACTATTGTTTTGTAACTGTGGAACTATGAGTCCCAGCAAGCCTACCCTGCAAGCTGGGACTTGGAGAACCACAAGTCCCAGCATGCGGGGCATTAAAGGGCCTGCTGGGTCTTGTAGTTCCACAGTTAAAAAAATAGTAAAATAAACACACACTGACACATAAGAAAAATAAAACTTTAATACATACATTACACACATACTGATACTTACCTATCTTGATCCCGTAGGTAGGTCCCAGGGTCTTGATCCGGTGCCTTATCCCGGTCCGGATCTATGTCGGCATTCTTCACCATGTCTTCACCATGTCCAATAAAATTATTCTCATGAGAGGCGTGGTAGATGAAACATCTTTGTGCCTCTCAGTCCGCTGCGGGGAGCTGACGGAGTCGCCGGCAGCTTGAAGAACCTGGAAGAAGAACTGGACTACGGCAGACCAAGACTGAAGAACTTCCATGGAGGACCTGGGTGAGTAGGATTTCCTTCCACAAGTCCACCATGGATTTCTTCGGACCCCGGACCAGACGCCGCCGCCGACATGGAGATCGACATGGTGAAGAATGCCGACATAGATCCGGACCGGGACAAGGCACCGGATCAAGACCCTGGGACCTACCTATGGGATCAAGATAGGTAAGTATCAGTGTGTGTGTAATGTATGTATTAAAGTTTTATTTTTCTTATGTGTCAGTGTGTTTATTTTACTATTTTTTTTAACTGTGGAACTACAAGACACAGCAGGCCCTTTAATGCCCCGCAGGCTGGGACTTGTGGTTCTCCAAGTCCCAGCTTGCAGGGTAGGCTTGCTGGGACTCATAGTTCCACAGTTAAAAACAATAGTTTATTAAAAAATTTTACACACAATCAGCTCGATGCCCACCGCCCAGGGGCATCGAGGACAGCACCAGGCTTCAGCCTGGTCAGGTAAATCCTGGATGGGGGGAACCCCTTTATTGGGGGGTCCCCACTCCCCCAGGGCCCCTGGCCAGGTTGACTGGTCAGAGGGTTAATGCTTTGGCCGGGGGGACTTGTATAAAAAGTTTCCCCCCCGGCTGGCTGGTTGAGCCTGGGGCTGGTTCTTAAAATACGGGGGACCCCTAGTCATTTTGTCCCCCGTATTTTGGGAACCAGCCCCGGACCTGGAGCCTGGGGCTGGTTGTTAAAAATCAGGGAACCCCTATTTGCTTGGTTCCCTGATTTTTAATTACCGGCCCCGGCTCTGTCAGCCTGGTGCTGGTTATAGCTGTGGGGGGTGTTGCAGATGATTATCAGCTCACAGCAGAAGTATCAGCACTCAGACATTTGTGGGAGAATCAACTGTTTACTTGGGATAAACTGCAGAAGCAACCATGTACATCATGGCAAGATGGAGGATGCAGAGAAGAGAGAGAAAAAACAATTATTACCTCATAACCAGTGAGGACAGTACAATATACAGAAGGAACTACTTCACACACTAACAAGTATTCATAGTAACACTGCGCCATCTACTGTCAGTTCAATGTAATTCCTCCAACATACAAAGTAAGTGTATAGCTGTTGCTGATAATCCAACACCCCTTCTCAACAGCTAACGCTTAGTCAGTTAGTCCAAGCTTCTTTGTTAACCTGATGTGTCTGTCCACAGTCAGAGGCTTTGTGAAGATATCTGCTGTCATGTCTTCGGTTGGGCAGTACTGTAAGTCCAGAAGTCCTTGTTCCTGAAGATCTCTCAGAAAATGGTACTTCACATCGATATGCTTTGTTCTTGGGTTAACCCTTTCCGTCTGTGCAAGTGCAAGACATCCCTGATTGTCCTCGAAGATCTTTGTCGGTCCTAATTGTTGTTGACCCAGATCTGTCAATAGTTGTCGTAGCCATATAACTTCTTGGCTTGACTGCGCTGCAGCAACATATTCTGCCTCTGTCGATGAAAGCGTTACAGACAGTTGCTTTCTGCTATTCCAACTAATGGCACCCCCTGAAAGTAGAAACAGATAACCACTGGTGGATTTTCTGTCACAGGGGTCTCCGGCCCAGTCAGCATCAACGTATCCAGTCAGGCTACAATCATCACTTACTGGTAGCTTCAGTTTAAAGTGTGATGTACCCTTCAGGTAGCGTATAACTCTTTTTTACGGCATTCCAGTCTATCTGACTTGGTGTTGATATTTTTCTGCATAGTATTCCTACTGCTGCTGCAATATCTGGCCTTGTAGCAGTGGTAAGGTACAGCAATTTTCCTACTGCTTTTCTGTAGTGGTTATCATTTGGTAGTAAAGTATGTTCATTGTTCATCTCCTTCAAGTAGTTGGTTTCCATTGGAGACTTTACTGGTTTTGCGTCTTTCAATCCAAACGTTTCAATTATGTCTTGTATTTTGTGTTTTTGGTTAAGAAGGAAGCTGCCATCTTCCTCCCTTTCAATCTGTATGCCCAGGTAATGTTTCACATTTCCAAGATCTTTGGTCTCAAAGTGCTGATTTAGGGTCTGTAGTATTTCTGTTTCATCCCCTTCTCGTTCGAAACAGATTAAGAGATCGTCCACATAAATGAGCATAAACATCCATCTGTCTGTCAGTCTCTTTATGTACAGACATGGATCAGCCTTACTTCTTTGAAAGTTCTCATTTGTAAGCACTTCATTAATTTTGACGTTCCACGCCCTGGCGGCTTGCTTTAGGCCATATATGCTTTTGTGAAGTTTGCATACTAAGTTTGGTCTTTGTTCATCTTTGAATCCTGGCGGTTGTTCCATGTAAATGTCCTCTGTTAACTCACCATGTAGAAATGCTGTCTTCACGTCGAAATGTTTCACCTGCATTTTCTTATTAGCTGCTACTGTGAGTAAAGTCCTGATTGTAGCATGTTTGACTACTGGGGCGAATGTCTCATCATAGTCCTCTCCATATTTTTGAGAATAGCCTTTGGCTACCAGCCTTGCTTTATACCGTTCAACCGAGCCATCTGTATTGCATTTAACTTTGAAAGTCCATTTACATCCTATGGCCTTTCTTCCTGGTGGCAGCTCTGTTAGAGTCCATGTTTTGGTGTCGTGCATGGATTTCATCTCTTCCTCTGCTGCTTTTAACCATTCACTGGCTTCTCTTTCTGGGAGCTGAGATATATCTTCCCATGATATGGGTTCATATACACTAATTGTGCTGGCCTTGTATGAGAGACGTACAGGGGGTTTACCTTTGTTCTCTCTTGTTGAACGCCTTGATTCTGTGTCCGGGTTTGGTTGTATCTGTTCACTTTGAGTATTTTGGCTTGCATTGACTTCAACTATTTGTTCAGGAGATACACATGTAGGCTGTTTATTTTCAGCTTTCTCTTGCGTTAATTCCAGTGATGTCATTATGTCATTATTCAGATCCTCAATGAAAGTCACACTGTTGCTGACGGTAACTCTGTCGGTTTTGGGATCTAAGATTCTGTATCCTTTGCAGTTGTCGCTATACCCAACAAGGATTCCTTCTACTGCTCTGTTTTGGAGTTTGGTACGTTTCTCCACTGGAATAAACACAAATGCTCTGCACCCAAACACTCTTATATGTTTCATGCTTGGTTTCTCACCGTGCCATAGTTCATATGGAGTTTTCTCCACCTTTCTGGAAAAGAGTCTGTTTTGTAAATAAGTAGCTGTCATTGCTGCTTCACCCCAATATTTTTCGGGTAGACCAGAATCTGTCAGCATGCATCTGATCATTTCTGTTATGGTTCTATTCTTTCTTTCTGCTACGCCATTTTGTTCAGGTGTGTATGGGACTGTCTTATGGTGTTCTATCCCATGTTGTCTTAAGTAATCTTCTATTTGATGTCCTGTGAATTCACCTCCATTGTCACTTCGAAGAATAAGTGGTTTCCTCTGAAACTTGTTACTTGCCTTTGTTACATAGTCTTCCAGTTTACTGAAAACTTCATTTTTGTTCTTCATTAGGTAGGTGACTGTGTATCTTGAGTAGTCATCTATAAAGGTCACTATGTACCTGTTCCCCCCAGGTGTAGGCAGCTTCATGGGTCCACACACATCAGTGTGTACTAGGTTGAGTGGTCGTGTAGCTCTGTTCTCACTTTCTTTAGGAATTGTTGCCCTTGTAGCTTTGGATTTGATGCAACATTCACATCTGACAGTAATTGGACAAGTGGACACTATAAGATCCTTTGTTAGATTCTGCTTTTGCAGTTCCTTTATACTTTCCGGATGCCTGTGGCCTAAACGTCTATGCCACATGTGGATACAGTCATTGTGTCCCTTTGTGCAGAGTCTCGCCTGTTCCTTCACTGTGTTGAGATGATATAAGTGCTCACCTGCTTTGGCATTGGTTATCACTCTGTTTCCATCCAAAATAGCACATTCGTCACCTTGGAATTTCACAGTGAGTCCTTTAGCTGTCATGCGTTTTACAGATAACAATCCTCCTTCTAGACCAGGAACATACAGTACATCTTTTACTGGTATGGCTAAGTTGTGACCATTTTTACCGGGACACACTAGGATTCCATGTCCTGTTCCTTCTGCATTTATTTTGCTTCCGTCTGCAAGATAGATTGTTTCCTTGTTATTTAAGTCTAGCTCTGTGAAAAAGCTTCTATCACTTGTCATGTGGCTTGTTGCTCCTGAGTCAATGCACCACCCTTGCAATGTCTGATTGTTTGTCACTTTAAATGTGCCATTCCAATTATCTGCACATGGATCACAGATTGTGGTTTTCACCTTCTGTTTAGTCCCTTTAAGTGATTGTTTCTGTTGTTCTGCTTTCCATATTGTGCAGTCTTTCTTTAAATGTCCCTGCTTCTTGCATCTGAAGCATGCTCTAGTTTCCTTATTGTAGGGCCTTTTATCTATAACTTTAAGAGCTTTTCCACTGTCACTATCCGTGGAGTCCTGCACAAGTTCCTTTCTTCTCTGATATTCATCTATTAACCTGGTCTTTACAAATTCCAGTGTCAGGTCAGTCTCAGGTCTTGTCTCCAGTGCATTAATCAGTGCAGTGTATGAATCAGGTAAACTACATAACAGTAAGGCTGCAACGTGACTGTCTTTAATGTCCTCACCAACTGATCTTAGCTGTGCAATCACCTCCAGCATTGCATTTATATGCTCCTGCATATCTTTGTCTTTGCTAAGTCTCATCTTGTACAGTTTCCTTAGCAGAAATAACTTGCTGTTAAGGCTGGATCTTTCATGCAGCTTTTGCAGTGCATGCCACATGCCTTTTGCAGTGTTCTCATGTCTTATGTGGATTAACTGGTCATCCTCCACTAACAGGCTAATGGTGGCCCTCGCCTGTCTGTTTTTCTTGTCCCATTCCTGACTATTGTTATCTGGTCTCTCTGTAATAATCACCTCCCACAAGTCATCTCTGGATAATAACATTTCCGCTTTAAACTTCCATAGCTGGTAATTATCATTGTTCAGTTTGGCCACTGTAAGTTTCAACTCTGAGCTAGCAGCCATTTCTCTTCCCTCCTTTATACATATAACATGTATTCCTTACTGTGTTCAGGAGATCAGTAGTTCTGGAAGATTCCTTGTATGAGTCTCTTCACCAGGTTGTGCTGTCTTTTCTTTCTGTGCTTGGGTCTGTGTCTGGGCCCATAACCTGTTGCAGATGATTATCAGCTCACAGCAGAAGTATCAGCACTCAGACATTTGTGGGAGAATCAACTGTTTACTTGGGATAAACTGCAGAAGCAACCATGTACATCATGGCAAGATGGAGGATGCAGAGAAGAGAGAGAAAAAACAATTATTACCTCATAACCAGTGAGGACAGTACAATATACAGAAGGAACTACTTCACACACTAACAAGTATTCATAGTAACACTGCGCCATCTACTGTCAGTTCAATGTAATTCCTCCAACATACAAAGTAAGTGTATAGCTGTTGCTGATAATCCAACAGGGGGGACCCCACGCCGTTTTTTTTTTTATTTCTTTTTTTTTTTTTTTTTTTTTTTATACACATTGCAGCCTGCACGCATCTCTTTTGCATTCGTATTCTTAGTAAATTAGGTAGACAGTAACCAAATGTCAGAATTGTTGCAACCAGTGGTGGCTCCTAACTTACAGTAGCAGGAGAGGGCTGCCGCTGGTAGGATGCCGGCATCCTCAACACCCCCACCACCACCGATTCTCCTCCTGGTCCTGCTATCGCTCCTCCTTCTGTTCCCCGCTAATGGACTTCCTGCCACTGCTGCCTTTGCGGTCCCAACGTTTGATGACAGATGCGCTGGGACTGGCGCATGCTCAGTACTGATCTTTGTAATGCTCATTAAACCAGTTTCTATCGGCTGCTTCGACAGCAGCCTATAGAAGTGAAATCATGGTCCCGGTGCCTATACAATAAAGATGACAGCAGCCAATACAACCAGTAGGTACTGTGTATGTGCATGCCCCTGGTTGTATGAGCTGCTGCGGCTGCAGCCCATAGAAGCCAAAGAGACATCCCAGAGGGAGGGCTCACCTCCCAATGAGACTTTGTTGAGTGACTGGTCATACTTCCAATAGGAAGTCACTGCCAGTCACAGTGAATCCAGTGCAGTCTCACAGACTGCATTTGGCTTCACTTAGGCAGAGCACGGTGTCGGATTATAGATTGGGGGGGCTGCAGTCCTGTGGCCCATTGGAAAAATTCGCCACTAGCTGCTACTGTTCACAGGAACCAGGTCAGCATCCCAAAACTGTCAATAGGATGACAATGTTGCCATCTAAAATGTTGAATTCTAAGGATGCCGACGTTTAGGGTTAGGCAGCAGGCAGGAAGGTTAGACTGCAAGGGGAGGTTAGGGTCAAGCACTATGGGGAGGGTTAGGGGTAGGATTAGGGTTGGGGATAGGGGAGAAAACTCACAAGTACGCACTGGAAGTGACTGTCACAGTACCGCTGGGACCCAGAAGTGCTGCCAGGAGAAGGTAAGAGGCCAGCAGTCTACTAGGGATGGTTTGTCGACAGTTAAGCATGTCAATATAACATCTGGATAGACATGATGAGCGTCAACAAGTTATACAACCACTGAAAAATCATTGGGTAATATTAAACAAATACACCTGAATTTTACAGGGGGTTGCTACTTTACTTTGTGATTTACTGTGTTAGAAAAGAACATTTCCACATAGCTGTCATTCCATCTTTTACTTGCCAGTGATCCCAGCATGTTTGTTAGCGGATATGACAGTGAGCTTCTGAGCACAAGGTTAACTATGCTGTGCACAGGGCCAAACAAAACAAATGTGTTGTGTATGCTTGGGGACTGGATGGAAATTACGTGCTCAGATATGCACTTTAGTTTAGGCAGGCAAAGCAATTTTGACTAAGCCGATTTTGGCTATGCCTATGAGCACTAGGCTGATTGGCCATAGTCTGAATACACTGTGTGCGGCTTATTCAAAATTGTCTCACCTGCACAGTCTATTTGGCCATGCGATAGCGACACAGCGGGCCCGCGCATCACTATGTGTACACGTGGTGTGATTCTGGCTAACCTTGCTGGGCAATTTGGACTGTCTAGTCTAAATTGCCCAATACATCTCGCTGTGTGTACAAGGCTTAAGTCATTATTACACTCGTATAATGCTCGGACCCACGCTGTAGTAAGGCGTTATAGTATTGTTCTCAGACATACAACACATTATAGTTAGGCATTATTACATTAGCTTCTCACCACTTTCTCTGGGGGTAAAATAGAAGTGGCACCCTGGTATCCCCTAATGTGCGCTAATCGCTGACAGCACCAAGTAGTGTGCCTGAGTATTACCAGTGTGTAGGCGCTGTGAGGCTGCTGGGAATGTAGATAAAAATATGACATGTGTGTGGACTGGAGGACATGTACCTGCACTGGCTGCAGCTGTGCCCTGTGCATAGGTGATTTCAGGGATACTTAGACTGTTACTTACTGTCTGTGAGCAAATGACCCCTTAGTGTGTCTGGGCTCTATGATCACAGCTCCGAGAGCATTAGGGGTATTTCTTGTCCTGTCAATTTTGTCCAATCTACCCTTGTGTTCATCCCAGACTCTTAAACCCCTACCTCATTTCTCTCTTCCTCTTGTCTCTCTTCCCAAGAGGATTGTCTTTTTCCAACTCACCTCATTCCTCTCTTCCCAATTTCTTCTTGACCCATTGTAATCTGGTTTATATCCCCTATGCTTCTCACAGCCAAAACTAAAAATCCATTCTATATTGTTATCTATCTCAACTCATATACATTATTTGAAACTTTTCAATCACTCACTGTATTATATTAGCCTCCATAAATCAGTGCTCTCATGGTTCACATTCTAGCTTGATAATAGTTAATTTTCAGTCTCTAGCCATAACTTCCCCCTTCCTCTACCTGCTGGCATCAATTAAAGATCTGTACTTGTGCTACTCTTCTTCTCCCTCTACACCTCCTCCCGTGTAAACCTCATTAGGTCATTTAGTTTCTTATGTCAGATGTATATTGATGATACTCAAATGTACCTATGCTTCCCTGACCAATCTACCACTCATGCTTGTGTCTCTTCCTGATTCTCTGCTATATCACCCTGGATGTCCCAGTGTCTATTCAAAATAAACATGTCCAAAACAGAGCGAATCCTATATCCCTCCCTCTTTCTCTTAATAATATTTCCCTTCTGGCATCTTTCCGTTGCCTTGGTGTCATCCTTGACTATTTCCTATCTCCATAGCTCTTCATATTCAATCTTTATCTCATTCTTGCCATTTCCATCTTCTTAGTATCTCTAAGATTTTAGGCCCTTTCTCAACCCCAATGCACCAAAACTCTCATCATATCCTGACCCAAATACTGTAACCTCTTCCTTTCTATCCTAAAATGAATGCTGCTGACATTTTACATTTTCCGTTCTAACATCTCTGCATGGGACTGCCCAATCTGAAACCTACATCCAACTCAGGATCCAGGTTTAACTCCATTTATCACGGTCTACTATCCCTCCTCCTAACGCTCCACTTTTCTTTTCTCCACGGTCCTTCACTTCTCCTCAGTTCATCCTCCAACTGTTCACTAATCCTCTTAGAATGTAAGTTCTTATGAGCAAGGCTTCTCAGGTTTCAGGTTTCTCCCCAACACGATCCTTGCTTCAAGTTCTTTTGACCGTGGTCTCCAAGTTCCTATCTAATGGGCAAAACCATGTGCACTGCAGGTGGGGCAGATGTAACGTGCTGAGAGAGTTACATTTGGGTGAGGTGTGTTTAAACTGATATCTACATTGTAGTGTAAAAATAAAGCAGACAGTATTTACTCTGCACCAGTGCTCGAAGTGGGCCGGTATACGCCGGTATGGCATACCGGCACTTTCTTCGAGCACTGTAATTTTTTTTTTCCCCTGCTCATCCAGAGAGAACATAGACGCGAGCGCACTGAGGGAGAGAACATGGACGCGAGCGCACTGAGCTCCAGTTCAGCCCCCGGTGACGTCCACACCAGGTGGGGCCGGGTAGTTGCCGGGTCAGTGTGGTAGCTCCGGGGACCGCTGCTGCAAGCAGCGCACACCCAGAGTGCAGGGACAGGGAGCTCCACTACCTCGGTGACACCCGGTGGCATCATCACCAGGCGCGGCCGGGTAGTTGCCGGGTCAATGTGGTAGCTCCGGGGACCGCTGCTGCAAGCAGCGCACACCCAGAGTGCAGGGACAGGGAGCTCCACTACCTCGGCGACGCCTGGTGGCATCATCACCAGGAGCGGCCGGGTAGTTGCCAGGTCAGTGTGGTAGCTCCAGGGACCGCTGCTGCAAGCAGCTCACACCCAGAGTGCAGGGACAGGGAGCTCCACTATCTCGGCGACACCCAGTGACGTCATCACCAGGCGCGGCGGGTAGCAGCCGGGGTTTGGGTGAGTAGCTCCGGGGGACATGCCAGCCATCTCCAAGGTCTGGGGAGAAGCTCCAGGGACCCCAGCAGCCAAGCGGCTCACTCCCCACGCAGGACAGCGCCACATCATCAAGCTGCGAGGGATGACCTCACAGCGTGGGACACAGCACCAGCAGACTTGGTAAAGGTAAACCATAGGGGCACCAGGTTACCATGGCACTGAAGTCTGATCAGTAGCACTGCTCTCACCCAAATGCAGACAGACACTATAGGGCTGAGCTCAGCTGCAGACACCAGTCAAGGCAGCAGAGAAAGTTCTGCCAGTAGGGAACCTCTGCTTCTTCAATTCTTGAGGCACAACAAGTCCCAGCATGCCAGCACAGTCCACAGTGCATGCTGGGGCTTGTAGTGCCACAGATGGAGAGTGTCTGAATGAGAAGAGCAGAAAGCTGAGCAGTAGCTGCCCCTTACCTGCTGCATGAAGGCTGATGGGATGGCCTGCAACTGCGGTAGCCCAGGCTTGCGGGCCGATTAGACAGAGGCCGGGGATGTGACAACACACATAATGGTATGTGGTATTATGTGTAATGGGCATTATGGTATGTATGTATTATGTGTAACGGGCATTATGGTATGTGGTATTATGTGTAACCGGCATTATGGTATGTGGTATTATGTGTAACGGGCATTATGGCATGTGGTAATATGTGTAAGTGGCATTATGGTGTGTGACACAATTTGTAATGGGCATTACAGTTTGTTATATACTATGTAATGGGCTTTACGGTTTATTATATAGTATGTAATGAGCATCATGTGTGGCCTTATGTGTAATTGGCATTACGGCATGATGCTTTATGTGTGGCTTTATCTGTATTACAAAGTTCCTTAAAATGTGCAATGGGCATTACGGTGCATAATGCCATGCTCCTTTCTGATGCCACGCCCACTTTCCACTAGGCCACGCCCCTTTCCTGGAGCGCGCGCGCATTATTAATTTCTTTGCTTATCCATACCCCCACTTTTAAATTTCCACTTCGAGCACTGCTCTGCACAGAAACAAAATACCTTACCCAAATGTAACTCTCTCTGCCTATGTTACATCTGCCCCACCTGCAGTGCACATGGTTTTGTCCATTAAAGAAGGAGTTTGCTTTTGCAAACCAACCTCAATCACCCCCCTAGTCAGACCAAACATGTCTATTTCCTGGAAAGCACGGCTGAACTGAGCTCAGGGGGTCAAAAGGGGTTTGTGGTCACCCATCCACCATTATTTCAAAGCATTTTGATGTATCCTTAATGTCATGATCCTGCTTAAATCCTGTGTACCTGGCCTGTCATGTCTGCTCTTCATGCTCTCTCTTTGGAATCGGTACATCTGTCAGACCAGACTTAGGTCTACAGTCATTAGGTCGACCCCGGAAGGTCGACTGGCCCCAAGGTCGACAGGGTTAAAGGTCGACATGGGTCAAGGTCGACATGGGTCAAGGTCGACATGACTTAGGGTCGACATGGGCCAATGTCGACATGGGTTTAGGTCGACAGTCATTAGGTCGACAAGAGTTGTTCACTGTTTTTTGAGCCAATAATGACTGTCGACCTAAGTCTGGTCTGACAGATGACCGATTCCCTCTCTTTCTATGTTCTTTAGCAGTGGTTCCCAAACTGTGTGCCGCGGCTCCCTGGGGTGCCTCGGGACACATGCAGGGGTGCCGCGGGTTGGTGGTCCAGGACCAACTAAAATTATTAATGGTTAATTATTTATAAGCAAAACCAGTGCTGGTGGCTGCCAATCATAGAATGTGTACAAACAGAAGCAAATCCTGCCCTTTACTACATAACTGCCGCTAAGAATCGCATATAAACCCAATCTACTTAATTTTTTTGGGACCTAGGGGTGCCGTGAAAAAAATTCTGATTCTTTAGGGTGCCGTGAATCAAAAAAGATTGGGAACCCCTGTTCTTTAGTATTCCAGCCTGCTGGAGCCAGATCGCGATCATACTTTCCTTAGAGGCTGTGCTGTACTACTAATGGACACCTATGAAATTCCTAGCTGTGTCAGATCTACTGCAGCCATTAACTCCTTAATTGTCTGCTGGGTAGAATCATGCAAGTTTCCTGTTTCACACTGATTGCCCCATTCAGAATCTTTTCCAGTTTTTGCAATTCCCATTTGTCTTGCTGTCCAATCAGTGCAACCCAAGGGGTTTAAGTTCCCAGCTCAGCTAGCAGTCATTGCTTGTTCATCGTCTTTTATCAGCTCTGATGCTGTGTGAGATTGCTTCCAGACAACCTCTAGGTTTCCAGTGCCTTCCAGTCTGCAGGCCTCACCTGTTCCTGTTCCTGTCCCTGTCTGTGTCCATGCTCCACTGCCTGCTTCATCCCACAGTCTGCTGTATTTCTCCAGTATCTCCAGTCCAGTCTGGTTATTCTCCAGTTAAAGTCACAGTCTCCTACTCCTCAATGTTAAAGTCACAGTCTTCAGTTCCTCAGCATTAAAGCCACAGTATTCAGTTCCTCAGAGTTAAAGCCACAGTCTTCAGTTCCTCAGCGTTCAAGAAACAGTCTTCAGTTCCTCAGCATTAAAGCCACACTGTCAGTACCGGGGTCTGCTGTGTTCCCGGCTGTGACCGTGGTGGAACAGTGGAGAGCACTGGGAACTGGAAAGAGGGTGGTTTGAGGTATGAAGAGGTCATACACAGGGACACCATGGAACAGCTGGACCAGAGGCTTGGAGGAGACCAGGAACAGGGACGCGGAGTCTAATTGATTAGCTGTATTTATCAGGGAGCCCCGCAAGGAGCTTTGCACTTGGCTGCATCTGACGAGCAGGTCACGGTCCCCAGGCCTGGTCCTCTGGCAGCAGCTGGCTTGTGCCGAGGATGCTGGACAGGAAACTGGGGGATTTCTTGAGAAGACCTGTTGGCCTGAGTCCCCATTGTCATAGAGAAATTCCATCTTGAGGGTGGAACATCGTGAGGCGGTTTTCCGTCCCGCACTTGGCCCTCCATCTATTTTAATTGCCATAAGTTGGGAATTGAGAGGATCCATTCCCTGTTTCATGGTGTTGGGATTTTCTACTGTTCGAGATTGTGGGATGTCTGATTAAGACCGCCATTGTACACAAGTGTCTGATCTCTGATTATTCTTTCTGTGTATACCAAAAAACCCCTGAGGAAGCCTTTGTAAAAGGGCGAAACGCGTTCGGTTAACACGGCAACTTGAAAGAAATCATTGAATACAACTAAAGAAATTTTAAAGAAAAATATTTTAGTAAAAAAAATGTGTTTATGATATATTGTTGTATCAAATATGATTATACTTCGAAACACTGCACACCAATAAGGTGGAGGATTATTAGTGCTCTCTATATTTCGGTGTCTATATTTCTTTTTCGTCTCCCGCTAAACGGGGTGACTTATAGAGTAGCTGCTCACTGGTGGCGCACTTGGGGTCACTGTCTCTTTATATATATATATATGAAGATGGGGTACCCCTTCAATGCGCTAGTTCACAGAATGTTATTGGCCTCAACTCCGTTTGTCCCCCCTGTTAGTGGGGGAAAGATGGGGATAGATAGGAACAAGAAACAGAGTCACTATCTTAACTCTTAACCACCAATATTAAATAAAAGCTGTAATGATTTACAGACACGTACCACAGTTTTAGACAATTTAATACACAATCTCTTAAAATAATGTGTTAAAACTTTTGTTTGACGTTAGTCACTTTCATATGATACAAAGAAACACCCAACGCGTTTCGTCACACTGACTTCCTCAGGGGTGACTTTCTAGGTGGCAAGAAGAGATCTCTTCTTACCACCTAGAAAGTCCCCCCTGAGGAAGTCAGTGTGATGAAATGCGTTGGGTGTTTCTTTGTATCATATGAAAGCGACTAACAACAAACAAAAGGTTTTTTTTTCCAATTAGTTTTTATTGATTTTGTCAACATTACGCAATTCAAGATATGAAAATAACAGTAATAAAGAAGAGGGGGTATAGGGGACAAAGTAATTAAGGGAATATGGGTTACATGTCAGGTATAGAACAATATTCACAGACTTTACATAAGTCGTGGTAACTTGAGCGAAAGGGGTATGAACAATATGACTTACTAGTCATGTCAGTACAGGCTCCTAGGGTGTGACATTGCAGCCAGTTATACCAACAAAAACAAAAACCGAGTGGGTGTGAGCTTCAACTAGGAGAGTCCAGCGCCGACAGGCTGCATGGCGCACATGAAGTACAGGGTTGACCTGATGATTCCCTATATTCGCCCCACTTGCGCCACCTCATGTGTACAGACAAAGCAGAAGAGGAATATGTAGCGCTTGCGGATTCAAAAATAAAATGATTATGAATTCTACTTTCTATGGACTCAAGAGTAGGTATTGAGGGCGACTTCCACATCTGAGATATAGAGGCTTTGGCTGCTATCAATATGTGGCCCAGGAGATAATTGTCCTCGTTTTTCTGTTCACCCGGAAGATGATGAAATAGGGTCAGTAGGGGACTCATGCAAACCCGTCTGCGCAACACTTTTGATATAAAACAGAACACTTTACGCCACAGGGGTTGCAGGGCTCGGCATGTCCAGAAAACATGAAATATATCTCCCACCATACCACAATTCCTCCAACAATAAGGAGAGACATTAGGCCAGAACTTATGCAATAATGCAGGGGTAAGATATGCTCTATGCAGCAATTTATAGAACATTTCAGAGTGGTTTTGGAGATTCTAAAGCAGGAGTGGGTGATTTGTGACCAAATTTCTTCAGCAAATGTGTTGGGCATATCCCTCTCCCAGTTAATTTGTGAGGAGAATGCAACCCTCTTGCTCTCCTCAATCAAATATCAGTACCATCTAGAAATTCCTCCCCGTTCAGAGTAGAGATGAGCGGGTCCGGATCTCCGGGATCCGACAGATCCGAATATCGCGAGTTCCCACCTAATTTCCTTACCGAAAACGAGGCAAAACGTCATCATCGCGCTGTCGGATTCTCGCGGGATCTGGATTCTATATAAGACGCACGCGCGCACCGCCATCTTTACTCCAGCATAGGAGAGGGAAGAGGGTGGTTGTGCTCTGTGCTGTGTGCTGTGCCATAATAATAATATATTATTTTGCTGCTGCCAGGGCCGGACTGGGACCAGAAATCGGCCCTGGCATTTTGAGCACACAGGCCCACCGGAAGAAAAAGGAGGTGTGGCCTCATGAAAAGGAGGCGTGGCATCACAAAAAGGAAGCAATACACTGCCCATTACACATTATGGAACACCCCATTATGCCCATTACACATGACACCACACACCCTACTGCCCATTACACATGATGCCACACACCGTGCTACCTACTACACATGACGCTACACACCATAATGCCCAATTACACATCAACACAAATGCATGTATCTTGTGCGTAAGTTTATCTATAGAGGAGGCAGCTGGCTGGGAGTCTATCCTGTTAGGTTTTCCTGGAGGGGAGCAAGGTAGGGCCACACTAGCCAACTCACGTGCCCTTGTAGGGACCAGAAGTGTCCTGGGCCTCTGGGGATGCCGCTTTTCTATCGCTGGGGATGGGACCTTCTCACCGCCATCCACGAGGTACTGCTGCCGGATGCTGTGCAGTGCTGCAGCCGGGACCTCTTGCCGCCAGGTGCTGTGGCCGGGTGCCGTCAGGTGAGGCTGTGCGCCGGGACCTTGTCCCCGAGTCCGGCCGGGAGCTACAGCCGAGTGGGATAGGGTTGGCAACCACAGAAGCCACTGGCGGGTGCTGCGGGGTTCTGCCGTCAGGCGCCGCCGGACACTGCCTGACCCTGGAGCTGCTGCTGGATATGCTGGCAGGCACCGCTGCTCCGTCCCCCACCACGCTGCTCTTCTCTTCCTCCATCCTCTGGCACACACTTAACGTGCCTGACACTTCCGCCTCCTTCCACCCAGCCTCCATCCACCTTCTTCTTTCACAGACCTGTCACTCATATGCCGTCCTGCCTCTGATCTAAGATGTAGGGGTATTACACGTGTGTGCGGGCAGCGTCATGACGTTACCCGCACGGCTCCATAAGGAGGAGGAACCCAACGGTGATGGGGATGAAGCTGGATCCTCCTACTCCTCGTCGGAGCCAGCAGCTGTGTGCCCAGTCTGTGTCCAAAATCGGCCCACAAGGCCATCGGCCCTTCTGGCATTTGCCAGAAGTGCCAGATGGCCAGTCCGGCCCTGGCTGCTGCTCACTCGATTAGGGTCTGCAGGGGCTGCTGTACACAAGTCCAGTGTACAGGGGCTGCAGTGGCCAGTGTACAGGGGCTGTGTTCAGTGTGACAGGGCTTGTGTCCAGTGTGACAGGGCCTGTGTACAGTGTGACTGGGTCTGTGTCCAGTGTACAGGGTTTGTGTCCAGTGTACAGGGGCTGTGTCCAGTGTACAGGGGCTGTGTCCAGTGTACAGGGGCTGTGTACAGGGGCTGTGTCCAGTGTACCGGGGTTGTGTCCAGTGTACAGGAGCTGTGTACAGGAACTGTGTCCAGTGTCCAGGGGCTGTGTCCAGGGGCAGTGTCCAGTGTACAGGGGCTGTGTACATGGCCTGTGTCCAGTGTGACAGGGCCTGTGTCCAGTGTGACAGGGGTTGTGCACAGGGGTTGTGTCCAGTGTACAGGGGCTGTGTCCAGTGTACAGGGGTTGTGTCCAGTGTACAGGAGCTGTGTCCAGTGTCCGGGGCTGTGTCCAGGGGCAGTGTCCAGTGTGACGGCTGTGTCCAGTGTACAGGAGCTGTGTCCCGGGGCGGTGTCCAGAGGCTGTGTCTATTGTCCAGGGGCTGTGTACAGGGTAACGGGCTGTGTCCATTGTCCAGGGGCTGTGTCCAGGGTGACAAGCTGTGTCCAGTGTCCAGGGGCAAGGTCCAGGGGCAGTGTCCAGGGTGACGGCTGTGTCCAGTGTACAGGAGCTGTGTCCAGGGGGGGTGTCCAAAGGCTGTGTCCATTGTCCAGAGGCTGTGTCCAGGGTGACGGGCTGTGTCCATTGTCCAGGGGCTGTGTCCAGGGTGATGGGCTGTGTCCAGGGACAGTGTCCAGGGGCAGTGTCCAGTGTGACGGCTGTGTCCAGTGTACAGGAGCTGTGTCCAGAGGCTGTGTCCATTGTCCAGGTGCTTTGTCCAGTGTGATGGCTGTGTCCAGTGTACAGGAGCTGTGTCAAGAGGCTGTGTCCATTGTCCAGGGGCTGTGTCCAGGGTGACGGGCTGTGTCCAGTGTCCAGGGGCAGTGTCCAGGGGCTGTGTCCAGGGGCAGTGTCCAGTGTCCAAGGGGCTGTGTCCAGTGTGACAGGCTGTGTCCAGTGTAAAGTAAGAAAAATAAATAAAAGTAATAAATAAAATAAAAACACATTTTTGGAGGATGATGGAGGAGGAAATAGTGGGAGATCAGCAACCTGATAGAAGTGCTGAAGCTGCTACCACCAGTCATGACAAGGCCGATACCTCTTTGTATTTTTTGCTCTTTGGAGCATTTCTCTTTTTTTGGGATAGTTTATTAAACTGCCACCCTCTCTGCCCCTGCAGTGCCGCTCTGCTTCCAAGATGTGCCAGGTTGGAAGTGTAAGGTCCACATGTATGTGATGCCCACTGCTGTCACTTAGCTTAGTCATCCAGCTACCTCGGTATACCCTTTTGGCCCAACTACAGTAAATGAAAACAATTTTGTAAGCTGTGAAGTGATCAAAATTGACTAGAAATGAGTGGAAACTAATGTTATTGAGGTTAATAATACTTTAGGGGCGAAAACAGGCCCAAATTCTGTTATTTTAGCAATTTTTAGCATTGTTTCATAAAAATCCAGATCCAAAACCAAAACCAAAACCCACAAGGGTGGTTTTGCCAAAACCAATCCAGATCCAAAACACGAAGGGAGATCCAGATTCAAAACCAAAACCAAAACCCAAAAAAGTGGCCGCCGCACATCTCTAGTTCAGAGCAAGACATGAAAAGAAACATGAGCAATTTAGGGAATCTGAGTTGGCGAGGCGGTTTGGGGGTGAAACTATGAAACCAATCCCATATTTGAAGGAATTTAAAGAAGTCTTGCTTTGGTATACAAAATTGTGTTTGGAGGTGGGAGAAGGGGGCCAGATCACCGTTAGACAGAATACCTTGAAGGGATGAGATGCCTAAGTTAGTCCATGTATTGATAAATAGATTAGGAATCTGCTGAGCTATAGCTTGTAGTTATAATTGGGGACAGGGTAGGGTAGTTGCTTCATTAGATAGGACCATTTTGTGCCAAAGCGAAATAGTCGTCTGGATAGCTTTACACCGACTAATCCCAGAGGGAACCGCTACCTGTGGCAGCCACAGCACATTTGGCAGAGTTAGGGGAAGTGTATAAGCTTGTTCCATGATAACCCATGGTTTAGGGTTGTCTTTCTGAAACCAATCCCTGGCTTGAGCAAATATGCATGCCATGTGGTATTTCTCTAGGTTGGGGTATGCGACCCCTCACACCGTTTTAGCGGTAATTAGGGTTGATTTTGCTATTCTAGGTTTTGCACCCCTCCAGATATAACTGGATATGAGTCTGTTAAATTTGTTATAGATAGCCTTAGGAAGGGGTCGTGGGATAGTTCGTAACAAATACATCAATTTGGGAAATAGCATCATCTATGCGCCCCACCAAAGATACCTCCTGCATCATCCATTCTTTAGTAAGCTGCTCAAATGCTCTATAGAGGGGCTCATTGTTGCAGGCAAGCACGTCCGTATCTTTAGAGAGGTTAACACCAAGATATTTCAGTGATTTGGATTGCCAGGCGTATTTATACTCGTTTGTTAGCTGTTTGAGTGTGGTATCTGGGATATTAAAGGGGAGAGCCTCAGTCTTAGTAGTGTTTAACTTATAGTAAGATATTCTAGAGTATAGTTCTAGAACCGAGTGCACTTGGGGTAGAGAGGTCTCTGGCTCTAGGAGGCACAACAGGATGTCATCTGCGAACAAGCAGATCTTATGGGACAGGCCCCCTATTACTGGTCCAGCAATAGCGCTCATAGATCTAATGCGCTCAGCCAGGGGCTCAATAACCAGAGCAAAAATTAAAGGGGATAGTGGACATCCTTGACGGTGCCGTTTGATATATTAAATTTGGATGAGTAACATCCATTGGCAAAAACTTTAGCGGATGGGGGGGAATATAGGGCCAATATAGAGTCAAGAATTCTATCTTCAAATCCGAAGCGGCGCAGGGTAGCCTGCATATAGGCCCAATGAAGCCTGTCAAAAGCCTTCTCTGCATCAAGGGACAAGGCCAGTAGGGGCAATCTCTGTGCTTGACAAAATTCAATAATGTTGAGAACTCTACGGGTATTGTCCGACGCCTACCTACCCATCACAAAACCCACCTGGTCTGGGTTAATCAGACCTGGTAACAGAGGGGAGAGCCAGTTCGCTATCATTTTAGCAAATAGTTTAATGTCCGTGTTCAGTAAAGTGATAGGCCGATAGTTTTGGACAGCAGTGGGTGGTTTGCCTGGCTTAGGGATAGTTATTATTTGGGCCTCTAAAATTTCCCCAGGGCAGCAAGCGTCAGAGGAAGCTTTATTAAAAACCGCCAGAAGGACCGGGGCCAGAGTGTTTTTAAATTTCTTGTAGAAATTTGAGGGGTATCCATCAGGCCCTGGGGCTTTGTCAAACGGGAGGGAATCAATAGCTGTCTCTACTTCCCCCAGAGTCCAGGGGGCACTAAGCGCTGTGCAAGTATCTTTGCTAATGGATGGGAGGGGCAAGCCCCTGAGGAAGCCATCTATATACGACTTGGACGGTTGGGTAGTATTAGGGTCATCTCTCAAATTATAAAGTTGAGTGTAATACTCAGCGAATGCGTCAGCGATGCCAACTGGGTCAAATACCTTAGCTCCCCAAACAAAAGTTTTAACACATTATTTTAAGAGATTGTGTAAATTGACACTGTGGTACGTGTCTGTAAATCATTACAGCTTTTATTTAATATTGGTGGTGAAGAGTTAAGATAGTGGCGCACTCTGTTTCTTGTTCCTATATATATATATATATATATATATATATATATATATATATATATATATGGAACAGGCGTGAACCCCTGCGCCAAGTGTGTATCAAACAAATCACCAGTAAATAGAAGTTCCCCAATAAATCAAATGAGGGAAAGTCGGCACCAAAGTCAGTTTTTCAACCTGCAGCTGCTTCTCTCTATAGGGTGTAGTCTCTGGAATCCACAGAGAAATAGAGATCTAGGAAGAGGCAGAGAGAAGGCGCTTCATGGTGCAGTATTGCAAGTAAATCATTTAATGGACAATAAAAAATCCTGGTACAGGCAAGTGCAAACTCGTACCATAGATAAAAGCACTGTGGACTGGGTACCACAAGGTTTAAAAGTAGCCAAAGGCTAGACTGCTCACGCTTAGGTGCTGGAACAAGGAGCCACCGGAAACACCGCTATGCTGGCTTGCAGGGAGGCGTGTAGGGGTCACCAGGATCCAGACATTAGCTGTGAGATGGGTAGGAGCGTCGTAGGCCACGCCCTGATGCGTTTCGTCGTGTAGACTTTGTCAGAGGGCGTCTTTGAGAGGCTTTTATCTATGGTACGAGTTTGCACTTGCCTGTACCAGGATTTTTTATTGTCCATTAAATGATTTACTTGCAATACTGCACCATGAAGCGCCTTCTCTCTGCCTCTTCCTAGATATATATATATATATATATATATATATATATATATATAAAGCTTAGAGCCCAAGAGCCTAAAACTTAATGAAAGCAGTAAAAAAACTTTCAGTACAGCCTGCCTTACCGTTTTGCATGGTTGATTGCAGACAGGCTGTACTCAGAAAACAGGAGAGAGCCTGCATGTTTCCCTCTCTCCCGAAGCAGCACACCTCCGCTCTCCTGCTCCAGACACCGAGGAATCCCCACCTCATTTTTCACAGCAGCCTGCATGCCCAGCCAGTGACGGAGCCGCAGACTGCTGTTCCAGTTGCAATTGGACAGCTGTGCCCTTACTCAGCTGTACTGCTCTTCTGTAATCTTCTGGTGGCCACGGCTGTCAGGGGAGCGAGGAGAGCATGTTGTACCACAGATCGGATTGTAGGAGCGATCAAATATGTGGCAGGTGGCAGGGAGGCCCTTCCAAAAAGTGGAGCCACGGGGTACTGACCCTCAGAGCCCCCCAGCTCTGTGTGTAAGAGAAAAGGCCACAATATGCATCTGCAATTCATTCCCGGAGCTTGGACCCAGGATTTAATGCCATCTTTAGTTGACCTCACCCAATAGAAGCCTAAGGGCTTCTTTTTGCATTTCCACAAGAGGGTTTCAATCCCTCTTAAGTAAAAGGGAAGCAAAGGCGGGTCAACAGTGGTCGGCAGTGGGGACCGGAGTCGCCCATGAAAATGCTGGCTGTTACCATGACAATGCGGGTGGGATGGTGGGCTGGGGATGGGCGGTTGACGTCATAGGATGTTTTATTGAAGTTGTTTCTGTACCTTTTCTATGGTATGTACACTGGTTATGTACACTGGTTAGTTCCAGTGTGCCTTCCACTGGGCGGAAGTGCACTGAATCCTTGCCAGGATTTTCCTATATAAAGGTAAACATTACAGGTCATTTTAATGAATAAAAATGTTTGCTTGCCAACTTTTACACCTGTTTTGCCAAATCCACTTGGCATAGGGGAAAGCTGGTACCCAGCTGCTGTTTACTATTTTCTCTCTCTCTCTCTCTCTCTCTCTCTCTCTCTCTCTCTCTCTTTCTCAAGTAATTTACCCCCATGCAGATGAAATAAAGTAAAACCTAATGAAAAAAGACAATATTTATCTGGCAGAGACAATGAAAGGTTAAAAACAGCATTTTAATTCCACAGTAACAGTGACAATCCTCTATATCCAGGACAGGACGTCCTGACACCTATGTACTTTTGGCATATGTATGACATTTGTCTTATGTATTTCCTACATAACATATAAACCCTTTCAAGTCCAACCTCTAGTCAGGCTCAACATAACTAGGGCTCGTAACAGATCCATTGGTGAGCCACTTTTTAAAATAAGAATGTTAAAATCAATCAACGTTCATAGTAGACCATTTTTTAAATTAAATTTAAATTAAAAAAAAATTACAAATAATTTAAACGTTTAAACCAGACTGTTTGAATTGCAAAAATATATTTGGCCTGCAAAAGGTTTACATTATTTTCATATATTTGTACATAACATTTGATAGTTTATCACGCACAAACTCCCTTACACTTCCTTTACTAATTGACTCCCTCCCAAATCAGGCATTAATAAGGGTTGTGACTAGTTTCCCATTCCTGAAAGGACTCCAATGTGACGGGCAGAAGTTGTTTAATACCCCTGCAGCATTCTTATTTTGTTTCCAATCTAGGTTTATTGTAGGGTATTTTGCTTTATTTAGGCTGCACTGAACCCCCACGCGCCCGCTTTGCTCACAATGCTTTGTACACGGTGGAACGCTTCAAGAGAGAGAGAGAGAGAGAGAGAGAGAGAGAGAGATAGAGAGAGAAAGAGAGAGAAATTGCAGTGGCTTTGCACTCACTAAATTAACTAATATTAATAAACAGTGGATATGCATATACTCCTGCAGCCCCCTCTACGGGACCCCACTTTTCTGCAGGTCCTAACACTATTGCTCAAAATTATTACAATAAACATAGCTATCACATTAATGTTTGATTCCAGGCATGCTATCTGGTCTAATGCTCACAGCAGACTATGCTTTTAAAGGTGATGCAATTACCAACACACCTGTTGCAAAGCATATAGGGAAATAGTTAACATAAGCTCATACTTATATATGTATAATATACACTAAAAATCGGCACTCACCTTTCCTAGTTTTGGGGTGCCCTATGGCTTGTGACCATAGGAACAACATACCCCGTCTCTGAGAGCTGGATATGTTTTCTGTGTGAGTCAAGGGAGTCCATGTATTACATACTCTATAATTAAAATAATGAAGGACTGTAGGCCAGGGAAGAGCAGCAGTACAGAGACTGACAGCTGTGAAAGTACAAATGAGCAAAAGAGTCTGGCTTCCATCCATTTCAGGAACATTATTTCCCTGTGGACAATTATGGAGACAAGACACTGGTGATGCTCTAATAATTTGTAAAACTGTTATGCTTTGTTATTGCATGTTATGATTAATTTGGCATGTCACTTTTTCCGGAGACTATAAAATATATCAATTATGTATATAATAGAGAGGCTAATGTAAAAGAGATAACCAGGCACCAAGCCCTGGAAATTAGTATGTTTAGTAATGAATATGAAATAACAAAATTAAAACCTGATTATTGTAAAACTAAATAAATTGAAGTGAAAAAGTCTCCCCTAAGGTGCATCCATACTATTTACTCTTCAAGAGATATTGTAAACAATATTGGTGGGGCTCCCAGGCAAATCAATATAGTGCATACGTACTGGCCAATTATTGATAACGATATAGGGCCAAATTCAGACCTCGGGCCGGATGTAATGCCACCTGAATGCGGCAGCCATGCAGAATGCTGGCCGAACTTAGACATTTTTTAAAGGAACATTTTTTTTCAGGTGGCATTACATCCGGACCCTGATCACAAACGCTAAATCTGTCTCAAATGGAAAAAAACATGGACCCAACTGCAGTTGGGGCCAATGTGACATATGAAGAGAGAGATAGAGTTGGGTGAGTTGCTTTGTTTGCAGGGTAATTACTGTATCAGCTGAACTGACAGGCAGCAGTTCTGGTCGCCGCACCGTGCACGCTCCTGGTGGGCGCTCTTTCCGGCTGTCGCGTCCTGGTTCCGGTTCCTTAGCAACCAAGCACACTAAGGCATTTCCGCCTAGGTTGCCGGGAAAACAAGGGACGCAGAATAGCGCGCCCTTCTACACCTGCGTCCATCAGAGCAGGGGGACTGACTGGCGTGTCAGCAGATGATTGGTCATCTAATACCTTTTAATGGATTTTGCCCAGCCCCACTGTTGATACTGCCACATTTGTGGACATCACTTGCACTCCAGCCAGTTCCTGTGCTTGCAGCAGCCTCTTGGACCTGCTGCTCCGCCCCAGGGTCCTAGTCACCAGAGGCATATTTCTCACCCTCGTCGGGTGCTTCTCTGGGTAGTCAAGTACCCGTGCCTTGTGTGGTTTGCTGTGCTATTTGTGGTTTGCTTTGTTTTTCTTGTTGTGCCTTGTGTTTGCGACTGGTTTGCTTTGGGTCTACAACTAGGTCACCCTGGGCTTGCGACTGGGTTTCTCCTGTCCCTGTTATCGGCCTGGTGCCAGTAGACAGTTACCCCTTCATGCAGATCTCTATTAGCCAGTTATTTCCTTTTGACCTTTCACCTCTGAAGATTGCTAGTACCTTGTCCCTGCATAAGACCTGGTTGCATCGGAGCTTGGGCAGACCGTCATGTGGTATAATATGTAATGGATGTGCGACATGTGTAATAGGCATTACGGTGCACATTTTTGTCCCTGTTTCCACCTTGGAAGCAGTGGCGTAACAACGGGTCCACAGAGTGTGCAGAGACCTCCGTCCGTGGGGGCCCCAGGAAGTTGTTGTACCGGGGCCCAGGATTTCTCTTGGCGGCCCTGGCTACCAGGTCTGAACTAGGCCCAAATTTCAGTGACATCATCGGGTATGCGTTCCGTACATGCAGTCTTTGACCATATAGTCAAATTTGGGATTAGGTGGGGGGCCCCAGAAATATCATTGTATAGGGCCCCAAGAATTCTGTTGTGGCCAAACCGGTCCTCAAGATCTACAAACTTCCAAGCTGGTACACCGCTGGTGTCATTACTACCTGTCACATTTTCAAACATTCAGCATTCATTCCTACTATAGATCAACAGGTTGCCTGAAATACATGCACTGTTGGTAGATCTTGAGGACAGGTTTGGCCAGCCCTGATTTACATAATTTGGGCCTGTTTTAGTTCCTACAGTATTTACACCAATATTGGCCAAAAGCTGCAGTGAGCTTATTACTTATTATTAATGTGAAATTATTAGATGACCCAACACTGGTTTGTACAGAGACACCGAAGGATGAAGACATTGTTCAAAAACAGTCTTTCAGTCTTGATCACCATCATATTGGACCTTATTCAGGTTCATTCGCACGGGGCTAATTTTTTCAATTTGCACATGCTCATTGTTGCGCATGTGCATGTGCTGGGTGCGTGCAGCCCTTTGTCTCGTCCCTTTGTCCAGTAGAAATCCAATCAGGTACCTGCGGAAGGAAATTATACTTACCGAGGCCTCCAGCGTAATGCAAGTCCTCTTCGGTCCGAAGAAGCATCCATGGGGCATGAAATAAGAAAACGAACACTGATCCCACGAACAGGATGAACCGCAAATGTTTGTTTACATTTTTGTCTCCTTCCCTGAACTTGGGGATTGGCTGTCCTCCAGCCAATCAGGAACAGCCTCCGGGTAATCTCTGCTTCTGATTGCCTGGTGGGCAGGACTAACCCTCGGTCCAGAGGAGGAGCAGAGAATGTAAACACACATATCGGGGATGACTACAGCCTATGAAGTGGACCGATCTTTGGCGGAGGCCTTGGTAAGTATAGTTTCCTACCACAGGTACCCATGGAGTCAGTGGCGTAACTATAAATTTTGCTCCCCCCTGCCAAAAAAATTGTTGCGCCCCCCCCCCCTCCAATGGCATTGTAAGACAAAAACATGAAAAACAGTGAAAAACCCATGTCGAACTTTTGACTGTCGACCTAGACCCTGACGACCTAATGCTTGTGTCAACCTAAACCCATGTCGACCTTTCCCCATGTTGACCTAATAGTGTCAACATAATGACTGTCGACCAACTTGTTGTAGACCAAGGGATCCCAAACCCCACACACACAGATATATATAAATATATATATATATATATATACACACTGTCCAACATCCGGCACTCAGTATTTCCTGTTGTTCTGAGGTAGCGTGCTCTGGTTTAATTAGAATATAGATCACTGTTCATGTACATCATAGACGCCAGTCACTGCTTGGTTTTAAAATGCTGATTTTACTTCATGTGCAAAGTACACTTACGGTCATCCTTCACCAGTGTCTAAATAAAGCAAACTAATGTGTGGGAAAACTGGGTTATTGTAAGCCCGCCATGTTGTTCCTGCGGCTATGCCGGGTCGGAGTCCCCCGACTCCTTCTGTCGGGATGGGTGGCTGGGTGGCGTGGGAGGCACCTCTCTTTCCACACGCCACCCAGCCACCCATCCCGACAGAAGGAGTCAGGGGACTTACAATAACCCATTTAGACACTGGTGAAGGATGACCGTAAGTGTATTTTGCACATGAAGTAAAATCAGCATTTTAAAACCAAGCAGTGACTGGCGTCTATGATGTACATGGACAGCGAATCTACCGCCAGCCCCTGCAAGAATGACGGCGCTCCATCTGTGTGTATATATATATATATATATATATATATATATATACACATACATACATATCTATATATATCTAACTATATATATATCTATATATATATACACACACATATACAGTATACTGTATATATACATATGCTTATTTTAAATATGTTTCTGATACTGACTTATACTGGGTGGGACACTGTTTCTGCTGCTGCACTCAGCGCTGCCTCCCTGCTGGCTTCCCGGCTCCTCTCTGCCCTTTCCAGCGTGTGAACGTCACACGCATAGGAGAAGCTGAAGCTGAGGGAGAAAGATCAGCAGACACTGCTGCTTCCCCTCTCTCATACTCCATCCCAGGCCGCGCCTCCACTCGCCCTCCCATTGGACAGCCTGTCCGTCCGTCCGCCCGCCCATTGGACATCCCACCCCCCATCCAAGTAAGGTTTTTTTTTGTGACTGACAGTGTGTGACACTGACTGTCATGGCCGCGCCCGCGCCGACTCGCCTGAGCTCAGCGAGCGCGCGGGCAGCGGCACAACCAGCATCTTATCTTTTGTGATAGACTGATACATGATGGTCTGTCACACTCACACGCACCCGGCGCCCACGCAGCCCCCGCTCCCCCAAGCAGCAGTGGGGGCTGCCTTATGATATCTACGCCACTGCATGGAGTCTACTGGACAAGGGGGCAGGCCAACTTTGGACCCAATAGGTGAGTATTGTGCCCATTGCCCAGGGTCCCTTCCCGGGCTGACCAGCCACAGGAATTAATGTTTTGGCCGGAGGAACTAATATAAATAGTGTACCCCAGCTGTTGTATTTCCCTGCTTCGCTGTTTGAGACCGGGGCTGGTTCTCAAAACAAGAGGGACCCCTACTCATTTTGTCCACTGTATTTTGTGAACCAAGAACGACTCTTGAGCCTGGTGCTGATTTTAGAGATTTGTTCTCTGAATTTCTAATACCAGGACCGGTTCAATGTGCCAGGTCTTGGAAAGGACCCCAACTCTGTTTTTTATGTAATTATGACCAAAAACCTCACATTACCATGTGTAAAAATTCACACATGCCTAAAAATGTGCACATTACCATGACCAAAGATAGCCATAAATAGCTTGCGAATTCTACCCATTCTACCCATTTGCGATTTGGCCAAAAATTCACAAAAATGCGATTTTGGAACCTTACCAAATCTCATCCTATTACATGTCACCCAGAATATTCTTTATGTTTAGTAAACACATTTTCAATGTTTGTAGAATGCAGGATAAGAAATACATTTGACAGACAAAAAAATAAAAAAGGTTTGTCTCTGGCCAGTTGTTTAATTTATTATGCAAACAAAGTATACATACACAAACATGCAGCTTTAATAGTTATTTTTGTTGTTTTGGTTGTAAACTGCATAGAGAATTGTCAGACATGTAATTAATGATTCACATTTTCTTTTGTTTCTTAGAGGTCGATCCTATTAGCACTGAAGGGTGAGAGGTGCCTTTCAGGTGCCGTTTAAATGCTGAAAACGGCACCCGAATTAAGCCGATCTCGCACCCTTCGCTGGGCCAAATTCACTTAAAAGTGCTCACACCCCTTTGGAGGTGTGAGCACTTTTAAGTGAATTCAGTCCGCCATAAAGTGCTCCTGGTGCCATGATGATTCGGGAGTTCGATTCATCCGCACCTAATAGGATCGACCCTGTAAAATGTAATTGCACCTGTGCTGCAAGCGCTACTTATGGGGTCAACAGATATATGATGGATCCACACATGACACACACAGCAACCTGTGACCAGGGGCGGATTGGGAATTAAAATCTTCAAGCAACCCTAATGGGGGAGGAGGGGGAGGGACCTGTTGCGCCCCGGAGACGCGCCCATTTTTTCCCGGGGACGTGACCTAGCGATAGGGGTGTGGCCCATTTTAACGAAGTCACGCCCCATACTCGCAGCTGTGGGGGCATGGCTAGTGGCTTTCTGAGCTGCTGGCTATGTCCCCAGCCCCTCAGGCTGCAGATATGTGCATGCGCCTAGCATCTATTCTGCAGCCTGTGGGGTTGGGGAGATAAAGACAAGGGGTGAATGGGGGACTACCCGGTTTCCCGGACTACCCGGTTTCATGGTGGGCCAATCCGCCCCTGTATACTGTATATATATATATATATATATATATATATATATATATACACAAACTGTATATATTTGCTGCTGGCGGAGACAGAGCTATCATATTCTGAGCACTGCAGTGCTCTCCTCCTAACAGTACATTTCAGCAGGGACCCTGCCTCCTCTTCTGTGCAGCCTGCTCAACACTCCAGTCACAGGGCCGCAGACAGCACTCATCACAGCCATCGTGCAGCTCAGCAGCAGCTGTGACTAACGCTGGTGACCAGACGCCGCTGAACTGGGGGGAGCTTTCAGAGAGGGGGGCCTGGCATACTGACCCCTGAAGCCCCCACCAGGGCCGGCGCTACCCACTCAGCAGCTCCTGCAAAGCAGGGAGGCGCCATGTTGAAAAGGCGCTGTCTCTTTCCCTGCTCTGCTAAAGCTGCCTCAGCCCTCACTGTCACTGCCTCCTGCACGCCACCCGCAGTGCCTGTCTGACAGCAGGTGGCGGCAGTATAAAGAGCTGCTCCCTGCACCGCGCACACTGTCCTCCTCCTGGTACCTGCCCCCTCTTCCTCATGGACACTTGCGCTGAGGCATGTAGCGCTGTCTGTGAATGCCTGGATGACATGTCGGGGGACATTTACCAAAATGGATTCGTAGAAAAAAGGTGTATTCGTAGGCAGAAATACACCTTTTTTTTTACAAATTTGTATTTTCGGGATTTACAATCCCGAAAATACAACAATTTGTATTCCTAAAGATGGAACATTCGTATTTGTATTTACAAATACGAATGTCTACACCATCGATAGGATACGACAGAAATCACCATTCAAAAGAATGGTGGTTCCTGATGTACTAAGCAGCCGTACTGATAATACGGCTGCTAAGTGGTGTAAAACACCCACGCAAATACGACAGGAAAATACACCTTGCTTTCCCTGTCGTATTTGCTTTAAGCCTGCATGGATCAGTCAGATCCGTGCAAGCTTTAGTGTAAAAAAATATAAAAAAAAATAAATATAAAAAAAAAATCGGCGTGGGGTCCCCCCCACAGCTGGAACCAGCACCAGGCTGACAGAGCCGGGGCCGGTAATTAAAAATCAGGGAACCTGACAAATAGGGGTTCCCCGATTTTTAACAACCAGCCCCAGGCTCCAGGTCCGGGGCTGGTTCCCAAAATACGGGGGACAAAATGACTAGGGGTCCCCCGTATTTCAAGAACCAGCCCCAGGCCAAACCAGCCAGCAGGGTAATGTCACAGCCGGGGGGACACTTATTATATAAGGTCCCGCGGCCAAAACATTAACCCTACCGACCAATCAGCCTGGCCAGGGGTCCTGGGGGAGTGGGGACCCCCCCAATGAAGGGGTCCCCCCCCTCCAGGACTTACCTGACCAGGCTGAAGCCTGGTGCTGTCCTCGATGCCCCTGGGCGGTGGGCATCGAGCTGATAGCGGTGTAAAAAAAAGATTAAACTATTGTCTAATACTGGGGCACTATGAGTCCCAGCAAGCCTCCCCCGCAAGCTGGGACTTGGAGAACCACAAGTCCCAGCCTGCGGGGCATTAAAGGGCCCGCTGGGTCTTGTAGTGCCACAGTATTAAAAATAGTAAAATAAAACACACTGACACACACTTAAAATAAAACTTTAATACATACAAAGCCCACACATACTAATACTTACCTATCTTCTTTCCGTAGGTAGCCCTGGTCCTGTGTCGTCTTCTGGTCCTGTGTCGGCGGTCTTCTGGATCCATGTCGACGTCCTTCTTCAAGTCGACGTCGCTGTTGGCGATGGCGTCCGGAGTCCGACGAAATCCATGTGGAAGCTGTGGAAGGAAACCATACTCACCTGTCCCAGCGCGACGTAGTCCAGGTAAGGGTCTTGGCAAAAAAACAAACCGACACGCGAAACCAGCCCGGACAGATGAGCCGCACGGTGTTTGTGTACATCATGCGGCTCCGCCTCCCGAATGCCGCTATTGGCCGCCTTGCGGCCTAGCGGCCAATCAGGAGACGCTAGGCCGCAAGGCGGCCAATAGCGGCATTCGGGACCCCACGCCGATTTTTTTTTTATTTATTTAATTTTTCTATTTTTTTACACCTTGCAGCATGCACGGATCTGACTGATCCGTGCAGACTGCCTGTATGAATTTGTATTAGCGGCCGTATATATGTGCCGCTAATACGAATGGTTACACCATCGGAGGGTTACAAAGCAGTCGTATCTGACTGCTTTGTAATTTCCCCTCCGGAACACGACTTTGCATACGACTAAAACAGTCGTATGCAGCCGTAGGGGAAATACCAATACGAAAAACTAGGTTTTTCATATTGGTAAATTTCCCCCGTCATGTCCGGATCCTCCCCCTACCCATTGCTCCCTGCGCCTGTCAATCGAATGACGAACAGGCAGCAGCGCCGCCTCCCCTTCCTTCCCTCTTCTCAGTGTGCTGTGCCAGTGCTGTTGCCAGTCCTCAACACTCCGCCCCCTCTATCTCCTCCCCTCTTCTTCCATCTCCTCCTTCTCTCTCCTCCTTTCCCTCTCAGTCACGAGTGCTGCACATACTTTTTGTACTGCATTCGGATCGCATCGCACACACATTGCATGCATGCTGTGCAATGCGATCTAAACCATAACCTATACGATTCTTGCAGCGCGTATGGCCACCTTTAGTGCCTGCAACATTTTGCGGACACAGCACTGAGATGGTGCATGCATACATGTACATGCACCCGAGATCCTCCATAGGATCGCATGTTGCATACACTCCAACAATCGGGCTTCAGCTTGTTGCAATGGCAATGTGAAAGGGTGCAAAATGTATGGTTTGCAGGAGGGCGCCAGACACCCTAGCACCGGCCCTGGCCCACACCTTATTCCAACTCAGGGCAGCAAAGAACCGCGGGAGGAGCTGTGTGCACCCACGCATGCGCACCAGCCCTCCCACGGCCATTTTAACTTTGGGCATAGCCAAGGCCGGCCGCGGCCATCTTTAATTAGAGCATTTTGCTGCAGCCGTGGCCGGTAACCGTAGAGATGGCGGTTCGGTGGGCCGCTGCCCAGCCTCCTCTAAAATGTGCCGGCCCACCAGGAAACGGCCCGGTTCCCCGGTGGGCCAATCCGCCCCTGTCTGTCACCAACTACTGTCGTTTTATTATAAAGTAGCAGCGGAGCCGGTTCTACCAACAGCAAGCTTTATATAGATGCCTAGGGACTCCAGATCATCACAAAACTAAGGCTCACTCTGGGGTATATATACTAAGATAGGAGTTCTAATAAAAATGGGATGTTGCCCATAGCAACTAATGGGCAACATGGGCGATCAGATCGCATCGGGACTCGCATCGCACGGCATGCATGGAGGGGCACAATTTAGACTATATAGTGCAGATCTGCACTATATGGTCTTGCCTGCCCTCTCTATTTGGCTGCCGATTTGCGCTCACACGGAGCGCGCATCGGCTCGCAAGCCCTAAAAAAGTATGCGATCTGCATGCGATATGGCTTCCGATGTTCACTATATCGGCAACATCGGAAGCCATATCTTACCGTGTGTACACGCCATTAAGGTTCATACACACTAGGCCATTTTGAGTTAAAAAAATGCTCAGTTATGGTGCTTTGAGCTACTTTGAGCTCAAAATCTCCAGTGTGTATGGGTGGGAGATGAGCGGTGAGCACTTATGCGCACTCCTGCATAATGGCTGGCTGCCTCAGGCCGAGAGAACCACTTTCCAGTCTCCTACTTTGGAAAGTGGTTCACTGCCGTATAAAGTGCTCAGTGTGTATGTACCTGTACTCAGCCACAAGTGGTGATGTGAACGAAACAGGATAAGTAAGTCTTTGGGGTATATTTACTAAGGTGTGGGTTTTATAGAAGTGAAGGTGTTGCCAATAGCCACCAGTCAAATTTTGCTTAGCATTTATATAGCACCTTTTAGCAAATACTATAGGCAATATCTCCACTTCTATAAAACCTCCACTTTAGTAAATATACCTTGTCTATACAGTCTTCCAATGCACACACAGCTACTAAATGGCACGAGATCCATCTGCAAAGCGGACATGCATGCAACTCTGAAACAAACAAACACACACACACACGCACACACACTTCGTTCCTTTCATCTTGGTTTCCCACAGTCTTCCTGACTAGTGCATGAGAGAGACTCTGCAGCTGAAGCCTAGGGAGAGGAGGAAATGTTCAGCTGATTTAGGGAGTTCCAATGTCAGTATATATTTATCCCTCCCTTCTCCATTTCATGGAATCAGGAGCTGCGAACACAGGGGCTTATGGGATGCCTTTTAAAGACCTGTCACTGGTGTGAGTGAGGTGAAGCACAGGGGGATTGTGGAGAGAGAGAGAGAGACAGAGAGACAGAGAGAGACAGAGAGACAGAGAGAGACAGAGAGACAGAGAGAGGCAAAACAAGAGGAAGCTGTGATTTCATCCAGAGAATTGGAAAGCAGTGAGCAGTCAGAAGAGAGATGAGAGGGACAGATACAGATATCAGAGGGTGAGATTTAGAAAGGGAAGTCAGAGGCTGACATCTCCATAACTACAGGAGGATTTAGCAGTACCCAAGCCTCAGCTCATCAGCAAATATGCTTCCTGGCTCCGAGGGCACAGATGAGAGAGGATCCAAGAGCAGCCATGTCCCTGAAAAAAGCTCTGCAGAGAAACAGAAATGTGAAGAGGCCAAAGCATTCTATGATAATCTTACACCTACCAAGAAGCCAAAGCCGGTATGTATTAAGATTAGAATTGTCAGAATAATTACTAGCTGTTTTCATTCCAGCCCTAAACAGTGTGAAAGCTGCTGTGCAAAGTGCTGTCACTCCCATCTTACTGCAAACCATGGACCAACAATCTGACTTTGGCGCTTTCTCTTCATGTTGTATATTGATGTTCATCACGCAGTAAGGAGGGGGTTCAATTCTACTAGGCACGGTCTGTGTATATGTAATGTAAGGCTTGGTATGTCTCTACATGAGACACAGGACAATGACTGAAGCTGCTATGTCTACTGCTAATGAACATGTTTGTATGGGTATAAGCTGTGTGACCTTCACTTGTAGGATCAGCAGCTTATGTGGAATGGGCCAATAGCCAAGGTCATTGACCTTTGACACTTCCACAACAATAGAAGGCATGTAGTCATATATACATAGACTACAGCCTGTGTACACGATGGCTCCTGTATATAAACATGTCTATATTAGTGCCAGTGATAGCCATTTAGAGGACAGTAGTACACTATGCCTGCCATCACTAGTCAACTGTTGATCATTCTTATTGCATCTTGTTCTACCTGTTTGTTAATAGCTTTCTAAATCTTTTCGTATATGCAAGAAGAGGACAAACCCCAATACATATGTTTAATAACCCAATATTGGTAGTGAACCTACACACCCCCAACACAGTTGATCAGAAACCTGTCAGACATTAAATAGCAAACATGATATATATCAGACTAAGCTGATCATAATATAACTTCTGCACTAGGACAATCCCAAACATAATCTGGCTTTAGAAGATATTACTAGGGATGACCATTAATGGTCTAACACTAACTGATCCCCTGCTTTTCTCATCTGTAGCCCCCCTCTTATGTCTCTCTCATTTCTGCTTCCTCTTTCTCTCTTCCCCAATAACTTTCATTTCCTCCGACTCCCCCTGTCTCTGCCCCCCTAATGTGTAGTATTAAATCATAGATTTTTATAAAAAAAAAAAAAAACATACAGGATAAGGTCTGATTTCTACCACCTCCAAATAACTGTAAAAAAATAAGTAATTTAGTGGGGGGCAAAATGTACTGCAGCTGCCCACAAACCAAGAAATGCACCAGTAAATATACCCTCTTCATCTATTTAATCTTGAACGTTTGGGATTGGCTTTTAAGATAGTTGAATGGATAAGAGCGTGGTTGCAGGACAGAAAACAGAGAGTTGTAGTACACAGAGTACAGTCAAAGGAGGGAAAGGTTACAAGTGGGGTACCCCAGGGATCTGTACTTGGACCGGTGCTTTTTAATATCTTTATTGGTGATTTTGCAAATGGAATTGAGGGTAAAATGTGCCTTTTTGCAGATGACACAAAGGTACGCACCAGGAGGGGTAAAACAAATGATTGATGATCTAGGTAGATTAGAGGAATGGTCAAGAGCATGGCAACTACAGTTTAATGCTAAAAAAAATGCAAAATTATGCACTTGGGTCTCAAAAATCCAAAGACTAAATATAGTATAAATGGCACTATAATGGAAACTACTGAGGAAGAGAGGGATCTAGGTGTCACTATTTCAGGGGACTTAAAGGCAGGTAGGCAATGTAACAAAGCAATGAAGAAGGCAAGTCAGATGCTTGGTTGCATAGGGAGAGGTATCAGCAGTAGAAAGAAAGAAAGAAAGAAAGAAGTAATAATGCCACTGTATAGGTCATTGGTACGACCTCACCTAGAGTATTGTGTTCAGTTCTGGAGGCCATATCTCCAGAAGGATATAAATACATTAGAGACTGTACAAAGAAGAGCAACTAAAATGGTGCATGGCCTACATCACAAAACGTACCAGGAAAGACTAAAAGATCTTAATATGTATACTTTAGAGCAGAGAAGGGAAAGGGGGGACATGATAGAAACTTTCAAATATATCAAGGGCTTTAACAAGGTACAGGTGGGAGTCATTCTTCACAGGAAGAGGAGCAACAGAACACGAGGACATGCACTGAAACTAGAGGGTGGAAGATTCAGGGGAAATCTGAGGAAGAATTACTTCACAGAAAGAGTAGTAGATAAGTGGAATAGCCTACCATCAGAGGTGGTAGAGGCAAATACAGTAGTACAATTTAAACATGCTTGGGATAGGCTTATTGATATCCATACAAAAAAATAAGGATCAAATATGGTTTGAGATAACATGTTTACAAAAGGGGCAGACTAGATGGGCCAAGTGGTTCTTATCTGCCATCAAATTCTATGTTTTTTTCTATGTTTCTATGATTTATATATTTTGTTATGCAAATCCAAGTCAGTTATATCCCTTTCACACCAGAAAATGCAGTGACAGCGGTGGGATGCAGGGTGAGTTGGATGATGCTGGCGGGGCCGGCCTGGGATTGGCTCGGAGCTGTGAGTGGGTTGAGGGGGGGGGGGGTATGCGAGCGCCTGGGATTGACTGAACCGGCACCCGCCCCCCACAGGCCTAACCTCTCGGACCAGGACTCTTCCCACCCCCACACGGACAGGATCCGTGTGGACACCGGGGACTGCCTCCAGGTGACGGGACCGTCCCTCCTGCTGTGTGGACACTGCCTCCAGCCTCTGCTGCCGCCACTGTCTCTGCTTCCTGCCGGAAGGGAGGGGGGGGGGGGGGGACACTCAGTCCTCAGCACTCTCCCGGTGGCTTCGTCAGCAGAGCGTATGTCGCTCAGTTCCATCACTGTGGCCAACGGCAGAAAGCCGGGATGCCGGGTAAGTTCCTTTCACAAAAGCCTGTAGTCCGGAAAGAGCCCAGAAGCAACCCTGCTAGCTCGGGTTGAAATCCCAGAAAATTGTTCCCGGGAACCTTTTACAGCATGAAATTACCTGGGTTGGATTTGATTTGTGCTTTCACTAGCAAAAAACACGGGTCGATGCGCATCCCTGTGAATAACCCCAGGTTATTTTTGCTAGTGGAAAAGGCATATTAGTATATCAGTGTCATATATTGAAGGTATGCGCTGGAATTGTATTTGGATTAAAAAATCACAAGTAAAAATGCATTTTTAACCCTATGTCAAATGGGATATGGATCATTAGGTCACCAGCATGTTGTTCAACAGTCATTAGGTTGACACCATTAGGTCGACATGCATTTAGGTTGACATGACTCTAGGTCGACATGCAGGAAGGTCGACATGAGTCTAGGTTGACATGGTCGTTAGGTTGACAGGGTCATTAGGTCGACATGGGGGTTTTCACATTTTTTACCCAAATGTTGACACAGACAACATGGAAACTTAAACATAGCACAGAGTCCCCTCGCAAGGCTTGCTGCGCTCGCCATGCTTCGGGCACACATGTCGGCTCCAAAAATTGTAAAAAACCCATGTCGACCTTTTGACTGTCGTCCTAAACCATGTCAACCTAGATTCATGTCGACCTTCCTGCATGTTGACCTAGATTCATGTCGACCAACATGCTGGTGACCCAATGAGCGTATCCCGTCAAATGTAATCATTTGCATGTATTTGTTTCCTAGTGCCTGTTACAGTAGTGGTCAGTGAGCTCCCTCAATGTGTTTACTGTGGCACCTGCTGGGGAATCTGCTTACCAACAGCTTGTTACTCATTCTGGCTACAAGCACAGTAGCAGCTATTGATAGATGGGTTTCTATACAGAATAATTGTATAAAATGAGAGCTAGCTGATTCTTAAATTGTTTACAGTACAACAATAAATGTGCACAATACTAAATGTACACAATCAATGAATATTGCCTCGGTGAGAAGGATACCGAGCATTGCAACTCAGATCTTCCTCACTGGAAATGTGTAAATGCTGTCTAATGTGTAAGGCCCAGCAGCACATGCAGTGCAAAACACGGCTTAGGTTCAGCTCAGCACCAGCCCCTTAGTGACTCATTTAATTGTCATTATGCAGATGAATGTACACAACATTGATCGAATTCAGGAATAAATGATCATGCGATTTACTGACAAACGACCATAACCTCTTAGTAATCAATTAGACATTTTCTGTTATTGTTGAATATGCTACAGAAAGACAGAATGTGTGGGAAGTCACAAGCAATGTTGTGTGTTTCACTCCTATTGGCACTGAAGCTTAGAGAATGAGCTGTGTAGGTGGTTCATCTATTATTTGTGTAAAAACAATTACTTTAGCTATAAGTAAAACCATATTACTACAAAGGAACCAGTAGACTCTATGGCCACTATGGACTATATGATGGCAACAGTGACAACATTACATATTATTAGTAAGCATAGCATTGTTCCTTATTGTAGAAGATTTGGTACAATTATATATATATATATTTTAAAAATGCTAGCATAAGTGGTTTATTTGGTTTGGTTGACCTGGGAATCCAACACTGGTACCTACCAGATTAGCTACCAGATTATGTTACTAGCGTTATGCTTAAAAAATGCTGATTGGTTATGTACTGTATGCTGAGGTCATAGAAGTGTCTGTGAGTGACATGCAGGGCAGACCCGGGTTCAGTGTAAATGGTGCTGGGTTCAAGGTGTAGTGTCAGTCTCGTTGGGTTCAAAGGGGGACACATGCAATGCTGATGTTCCCATTTTTCAGAGGTTATTTGCAACTGTGCATGCGTAAACAATTGTGAAAAGTGCTGCACAAGCGTTACACAGATTATATGTACAAAGGTGCTGTCGATATTGGGACAGACAGGACAATGTCTGAAATGAAGCAGCAAAGTGATGAGCGTTCCTGGGTGGTGAATGGGAGGTGGTCTGAAGTGAATTCAGAAAAGTTTGTCTCCTGGGAGTGTTGTATATCAATGAAAGTGGCTGGGGTCACAGACGCATGTCTACTGCCGCAGAGGTCATACTTTTACCGAGAAACAACATTTGCCATAGGTCAGGTGCAAGTGTTGATGGAGTGGGCGTGGCCACCTCCCGTGATTAGTCCACGCCCCTAAAATGTTTAAGGTGGGTGAAAAAACACTCTAAAGTTCTCCACCCCCCCACCTCAGCAGCAGCAGCACACACCTACAGCATGTGCTGTGCTGACAGCCGGCTCAGCATGAGCTGTCATGCTGTCAGTGAGACGCTCATGCTGAGCATGCTGTCAGCACGGCACATGCTGTAGGTGTGCGCTGCTGCTACTCAGGAGGGATAGAGGGGGAAGGTAATTAGTACCCCCCCTCTCGGCGGCCCTGTCCTGGACAGTAGCAATTCAGGTGCACATGGATGTAGGGGTTTATTTACTAAGATGGGAGTTCTATTTCAGATGGGATGTCGCTATGGGCAACCAATCGGATTCTATCTATTATTAGAAGGTGCTAAATAAATAAGCAGTAAATTCTGATTGGTTGCAAACTCGGACACTTGAACACTTAGGGGTATATTCTATGCCAAACAGGTGAGCTATGATGGTGAGCAGTGCCTATTGCTCGCCGTCATAGCCCGCCCTCAGTATTCAACCCACCCCCCCGCACTCGCCGTTTCCAAAGCAAGGTGGAAGCGGTGAGTGCAGCCATCAAAACAGCAAGGCTCGCGGCATTAGTGGCGAACCTCGCCATTTGATCCCTGGATCATAGAATAGTGCAAGTGGCTGACGAGGGGGTTAAATGGCAAGGAAGGTATGAGGAAAACAAGCCATCCTTGCCATAAACTCCCCCTTGCCAGCCACATTGAATATATTCCTTAGAAGTAGTACTCTGACATACACTCTGCACCTAGTGTGGGACTGGTGCATGTTTTGGTGCAACTTGTATTTTTGTACATACATTTTACACATGCACCAGAATATTGATTTATTATACTCCAAGATGTTTTAGTCCAGATGGTGCTCAGAGGTGTATTCCAAGGCCTCTCTACTCAACAAATCAAATCATGTGCCAGGGATTGCCATGTTAGACCATAACATGCTGAAAATTTATAAATTAAATCAATTGGACTACTTATAGACTGCCACATTGAGTGAAGAAGTTAAAAGTGGACTTACAGTAGCTGCTAAATGCTATCTAACCACCTTGACAACCATTAATGCTTTCCAGATTACAACAAATTTATAAAGCTGTATTTATTTTCTTGTGTGCAGCCTAAACCACAAAATGCTATCACCATTGCAGTCTCTTCTCGGGCACTGTTCCTTATGGAAGAAGAACAGAAAGTTTACAAAGAGCAGGGTCTCGAGGCATATGTCTGCTACCAGTTGGAGCACGAGAATGAGCCTTTCAAACCAGGAGCTGCATTTCCTTTTGTTAGGGTGAGTATCACATCAACCAATTACTGATTGTTGGTATTGATGGTAAAACTGCGAGTTTTAACACTAAGTTTATTTGAGTTTAAAAATGGGTGGTGCAAATATTTCAAATTGTTCAATTAATGTAAAACACAGGAAAAAGTAATATTGTTGCTAAACCCATCCTCTTCTGGGATATGTGGGCATCCCCTTTATACCTACAAGCATTCTCTAAAAACCCTGCTACGCCAGATTGCTGCTTATTCAACTTCATATCAGAAACCTGCGCTCTGGGAGCCCGCAGCATTGGATTGCTGCTAACACAGCCACAAGGAAGAAAATACATGTGATTTACAACAAGCAGGTATTGGGAGGTCTCTCCCTTTTTAACTTCTTATTTAATTGTGTCTGGACAGACAAGGGAAGAGAGAGGGCATACCTCTATTACCCATAAAGTGGACATAACCATCCATTAGCCACTCTCCAACAGGAGTGCAGAGTTCTTGGGACATTAACAATTTACTATATAGTTCTCACTCCTAACAACTAATCCTGTTGGGGCAACAATTAACAACTCACTGAGTCAGATTAACAACCTCTACAATTAAAAATAATCCTACTAATTTTATACAACTAAAGCTGGGTACACATATATACAATCGTCGGGCCGTTCTTCCAATCTGGGGGCAAACGGCCGTTCGATTGTATAGGTGTGTACGCTGTCCCAATTGCTGCTGTGCGACCGATAAACGGCCAAAAACGCTCTTGGCCGTCCACGGTCGGTCGGTCGAAGGTTCTTTGCTGCTTAATATTTCATCCGACAGGACGGCTCCATATCGGAACAAAAGTGAAGTGTGTACGCATGTTCGATCGATATGCTTGACAGTTTGACAAAGCACGGTGGTATGCTGCATTATGAGAGACCCTGTAACCCTTTGCCTGCTGTTTTAACTAATGTGTTTTAATGCCTCACTGCTCAACACTTTAGAGGCATCACTTTAAGACATTAATCAATGTTGAAGTTTTAATAGAGTGGGCTGGAAGCTCTTTTCTGGGCACCATAACACACTATTAAAACTTCAACATTGATTAATGTCTTAAAGTGATGCGTCTAAAGTGTTGAGCAGTGAGGCATTAAAGACACATTAGTTAAAACAGCAGGCAAAGGGTTACAGGGTCTCTCATATACTTCTTCTTGCGATTGTTTGGACGGGAGTACATCGGACGTCGCAAGTAAAATTGTACATATGTGTACGCGCAGAACGGTCGTATGTTTTGGACGGCCGAACGTGTATTCGGTCGATCGAACGGTCGCAAGAAAAAGGAAATTGTACATATGTGTACCCAGCTTAACATTATAGGATTGATGCAAAGTGAAAATGAATAATTGGGCAGAGTCTCGGGCGCTTTCCCTAATGTTGTGCTGCCTACCTTTACCAGACTATTATTATACAGTTAAATTGAAAAAGATACTTTTGGTAAGGGAAATGGCACTACGACAGGTTAATCATAGATTTTATTAGGATACTTATGTTTTAGTTTGATGGTAGTGCTCCTCTTTCTTTACTCTATTGTTTCTGTATTGGTTTCAATCATTCTCTCGTTGAATATGTGGAGACAAGGAAGAGGGGGAGAGGACATTTAGGGAGGGGGAAATCTGCTGAGATCACCGAAAAAGAAACACTTGTACCAGAATTTCAATATTCCTACCTCACTTACATAACAATGGGCCTTATTTTGGTTCATTCTTTCTGACAAAATCCTTCTTAGATGGGCAAAACCATGTGCACTGCAGGTGGGGCAGATGTAACATGTGCAGAGAGAGTTAGATTTGGGTGGGGTTTTATTTCAAAGTGAGATCTATATTGCAGTGTAAAAATAAAGCAGTCAGTATTTTCCCTGCACAGAAACAAAATTACTGACCCAAATCTAATTCTCTCTGCACAAGTAACATCTGCCCCCCTGCATTGCACATGGTTTTGTCCATCTAAGAAGGATTTTGTCAGAAAGAATGAACCAAAATAAGGCCCAATGTAATGAGGCTAAGCAGGGGCGTAGCTAAGGGTTCATGGGCCCTGGTGCGAAAGGTCAGCATGGGGCCCCCCTACATACAACAAAATTAAAATCTCGGTCTGTTTATATTTTAATACATCAAGTATATTATGTTAATAATAGAACTAACATTTAAACATAGGATAGTAGTTTATTTAAATAAAATATTAAAAGAACAAAGATGATAAAACTGGAGAGGCCCAGGTTAGCAGTTTCCTGGCTTTCAATCTTTTCAAAATGCAATCCTAGTGGGGAAGGACAGTCTGCCGTGACATCGCAGCACTGCATGCAATGATAGTGGCAACAAGCAATTACTCCCATTAGAATGTCCAGTGCATGCATTGTTACCACTAACTAGTCGCTTCCAAGTTCCATGTGAGATCCCCATAACACTGTCTGTAACTAATGTGTTATCCTTCACAAAGGTGCAGGCAAGATAAAATGATAGTTTAAGGTGAAGCCTCCAACATTTATATGTATGCAATTGCCCACTCACTCTGTGTTCTGCTCATTGCTCCCCTCTCACTGTGTCCAGACTCCCGCCAGCCGCCGCAGGTGCTCCACAGTCCTTCTGCTCCACGGCGCTTTGTATACTCTGCAGAGTATGCGCCCGCGGAGGAGTGTGGGAGGTCCTCCTAATCCATGGCGCCTCAGCAGACCATACACCAACAGAGGAGTACGGGAGGGTATGTGCCAGAGCCGCGTGACGTCAGCGCGACGCACGCTGGCCGGGCCCGCAAAGCACCACTGGGAACGGGTGCTACTGTTCACTACCCTCATCCAGGACGGCCGGACAGTGGCGGGGGCTGGGCCCCCCTGGCTCAGGGGCCCGGTCGCAGGTGCGACCGCTGCGACCCCTGTAGCTACGCCACTGAGGCTAAGCATATCTGGGTATCTGTAATTGATGGAAGTTTGATGATATCCGTCAAATGTCCTCTCCCCCTCTTCCTTGTCTCCACATATTCAATGAGAGAATGATTGAAACCAATACAGAAACAATAGAGTAAAGAAAGAGGAGCACTACCATCAAACTAAAAGATAAGTATCTGAATAAAATCTATGATTAACCTGTTGTAGTGCCATTTCCCTTACCAAAAGTATCTTTTTCAATATTATAGGATTGTCTGTTGTAATGTAATTATATATTTTATCTTTTTCATCTTATTCATTTTGTATTCTGTATTTTGTGTACCACTGGAGTGTGAATTTTTATTACAAAATTATGCTATATACTTAAGCTTAATAGTTTTTTATTTTTATATACATTGTTTCCAACACGTTCTATGTATTTTCTCTACTGTTCAATTAATAATGGCTTCACTATACATTGATCTGGTCACAATTTGAATGAGTTAAAAAAATCTATATGCATATAAAACATGCAAATAATTGTCTACAGCACCATCACAGCTGTAAGCTCATTTGTTAATCTCATGATAAAGGAAGATACTTAAATATCACTCTTGGTAATAAGGTCTATCAGATAGATAACGGCTAAAACTTTTCTTAATGCAGCAATTACATAACAATACTAAAGGGTATACTGTATAATAACTACAACACCTCAACCAGTCCCAACCATGTCTATGGAAATGTTCACTGATACCTTACTTTTTTTGTTGGGGGGGGGGGTTGCAGCAGTGAGGGATTTCTGATGCATCTTAAAAAGTGAAGAAGTTGCCATAGCAGCTAATTAGCTTCTACACTCAAGTGTATTCTATAAAACTAGAGGTGCAAGCTAAGCCAGGAGGTTTAGTTTTAGGCAGTGGACGGGAGGGTTAGGCTTTGGCAGTACAAAGGTTAGGGCAAGGCACTTGCGGAGAGTTAGGCTGCAAGGGTAGGTTAGGGTTAGAGGGGGCAGAGGAAGGCGTTGGTATTCGGACAGCCAGCATCCCTGCCACCAGTCATCCAGTATGAATCCTATGGCCACTCTGATTAGGGCTTCCAGAGCCACATGTACACCCACCCTGTCCTTGAAAGTGGGCGGTCCAGGGAGTCATAAGACACGTTATCATAGTCCCGAACCCGCTGTTTATTGCCAGTAATCTGGCATAATGACGCAATAGCGTGTTCACTAGAGAAACCACTGATCCATGATGAGGCCATGTCCCTCTTTTTTTAAGCAACTTGACTGCCCCCTCCCATATAGGGCAGCTGGAATATTGTTACGTAGGCACTTCTGTTACAAATAATCACTGTTCAATCTATGTGCATTGCTATGCTTGAAAGGCCTACTGGAGATACCAAATCACAGGTCTTTTTCTGTGTACGTGCTATAGATAAAGAACTGTTCTATGGACCTTATTCTGGTCGATTCGTTCGCATGCACGGTCGCATGCACTCGTGCGAACGGCAGTTGCAAGCACGCAGACATGCGCATTTAGGCCCATCACACTAGTGAACGTCAGAATTCACAACGGTACCCAAAGGGGAGTATACTCAATGTATCTGCACACTTGCGTGCTCCTACTCACATTGCTGTGTCCGCAAGATCATGCACTGTGCGTGCCTGCGAACATCCTCTGTGGGTGATTTCATTCGCAACTCTAACAATACGCACACAGTCAACCCATTCTCAATCCATTGGTTAATGACCTGATTTGACGCATTTCAAATGAAACATATATGTGGGTTGTCAGAATGTATAGGTTTAAGATGTTTTGCACAATGATTGTCAGTCATTATAGTGATTTAGTAGTCATGTTCATTTTAGGACTCGTTCGCAAGCGCAAGGGTGCGAGCGTGCACACACTATAAAACCTGCACATGTACACAGCAGCAGTTGCGCATGCGTAATAAGCTAAATTCTGCCTTGCGTGCAAATTTGCATGCGAGCGGAGCAACCAGAATAATCTCCTATGTGTATATTTAAAATATCATAGCAGAGAAACCCTGAGGCATACAGCTTTGCCCTTTCATGTTAGCACTCCCATGCTAGCACTTCCAGCTTTTCTTTATGAGCTCTGTGCAGCATTGTTCATACTGGCATTGTAAGGGAGAAAAACACAGAATAAGACACAGCTTGTCCCAGAGTTGTTATTGGAACTCGGGAGGCATAATGGTGATGAATATATTAACCCCTTCCTGACGCAGCATGTTTTTGCCTTCCTGACAGAGCCCTTTTTTTCAAATCTGACATGTATCACTTAAGTGGGGATAACTTTTTTTTGCTTTTACTTATCCCAGTGATTTTGAGATTGTTTTCTCGTGACACATTGTACTTCAAGTTAGTGGTAAATTTGGGTCGATACAGTCTGTGTTTTTTTGTGAAAAATACCAAAATGTCGTAAAAAATGGAAAATTTAGCAATTTTCAAAATGTTAAATTTTCTGCTTGTGAGACAAATAATCATACCACTCAAAATAGTTAATAACTAACATAGACCATATGTCTACTTTATGTTTCCATCATTATTTCAACATCCTTTTAATTTTTTTGGACACAAGGAGGCTTAAAATATGAATAGCAAATTCTCAAATTTTCAAGAAAATTTCAAACACTGATTTTTTTAGGGACCAGTTCAGTTCTGATGTGACTTTGAGGGACTTGTATGTGAGACACCCCCATAAATGATGCCATTTCAAAAACTGCACCCCTCACAGTATTCAAAACAGCATTTTGGAAGTTTGTTAACCCTTTAGGTGTTTCACAGGAATTAAAACAAAGTGTAGGTGAAATTTCAAAATTTCATTTTTTTGCAGATTTGCAATTTTAATACATTTTTCTAAGGAACACAGTAGATTTTACTAGAGAAATGTGACTAAAAATTGATTCCCCCAATTCTTTTGTTTTCATAAATATCCTATATGTGGCCCTAGTGTGCACGTTGACCAAACCACAGGCTTCATAATAGAAGGAGCACCTACTTGATTTTGGAGCCTCCTTTTTATGAGATTATTTTTTAGGCACCATGTAGGTTTCTAGGCACCATAAGATGCTAAAAGTTAGGAACCACCCCACAAGTGACCCCATTTTGCAAACTACACCCCTCAGGGAATTCATCTAGGGGTATAGTGTACATTTCAAACCCCCAGGGGTTTCACCAATTGTGGTACAACTGGGCAGTGAAAATGAAAAATTAATTTTTCTACACAAAAATGCAGTTCTGGCTCCAAATTTTTCATTTTCACAAGGAATGAAGGAGACAAAGCACCCCAAAATCTGTGCCCCAATTTCTCCCGAGTACGGCAATGCCTCACATGTGACCAAAAAATACCATTTGGGTGCATGGCAGGACTCAGAAGGGAAGGAGTGATTTTTGGATTTTGCAGCTCAGATTCTGGTGGAATGTTGGTGGGTGCTATGTCGCATTAGCAAGACCCCCGAAGCACCAATACAGTGGAACCCCCCCACAAGTGACCCCATTTTGCAAACTACACCCCTCAGGGAATTCATCTAGGGGTATAGTGTACATTTCAAACCCCCAGGGGTTTCACCAATTTTGATACAACTGGGCTGTGCAAATGAAAAATTAAATTTTTTACCCAAAAATGCAGTTCTGGCTCCAAATTTGTCATTTTCACAAGGAATGAAGGAGACAAAGCACCCCAAAATCTGTGCCCCAATTTCTCCCGAGTACGGCAATGCCTCACATGTGACCAAAAAATACCATTTGGGTGCATGGCAGGACTCAGAAGGGAAGGAGTGATTTTTGGATTTTGCAGCTCAGATTCTGGTGGAATGTTGGTGGGTGCTATGTCGCATTAGCAAGACCCCCGAAGCACCAATACAGTGGAACCCCCCCACAAGTGACCCCATTTTGCAAACTACACCCCTCAGGGAATTCATCTAGGGGTATAGTGTACATTTCAAACCCCCAGGGGTTTCACCAATTTTGATACAACTGGGCTGTGCAAATGAAAAATTAAATTTTTTACCCAAAAATGCAGTTCTGGCTCCAAATTTGTCATTTTCACAAGGAATGAAGGAGACAAAGCACCCCAAAATCTGTGCCCCAATTTCTCCCGAGTACGGCAATGCCTCACATGTGACCAAAAAATACCATTTGGGTGCATGGCAGGACTCAGAAGGGAAGGAGTGATTTTTGGATTTTGCAGCTCAGATTCTGGTGGAATGTTGGTGGGTGCTATGTCGCATTAGCAAGACCCCCGAAGCACCAATACAGTGGAACCCCCCCACAAGTGACCCCATTTTGCAAACTACACCCCTCAGGGAATTCATCTAGGGGTATAGTGTACATTTCAAACCCCCAGGGGTTTCACCAATTTTGATACAACTGGGCTGTGCAAATGAAAAATTACATTTTTTACCCAAAAATGCAGTTCTGGCTCCAAATTTGTCATTTTCACAAGGAATGAAGGAGACAAAGCACCCCAAAATCTGTGCCCCAATTTCTCCCGAGTACGGCAATGCCTCACATGTGACCAAAAAATACCATTTGGGTGCATGGCAGGACTCAGAAGGGAAGGAGTGATTTTTGGATTTTGCAGCTCAGATTCTGGTGGAATGTTGGTGGGTGCTATGTCGCATTAGCAAGACCCCCGAAGCACCAATACAGTGGAACCCCCCCACAAGTGACCCCATTTTGCAAACTACACCCCTCAGGGAATTCATCTAGGGGTATAGTGTACATTTCAAACCCCCAGGGGTTTCACCAATTTTGATACAACTGGGCTGTGCAAATGAAAAATTACATTTTTTACCCAAAAATGCAGTTCTGGCTCCAAATTTGTCATTTTCACAAGGAATGAAGGAGACAAAGCACCCCAAAATCTGTGCCCCAATTTCTCCCGAGTACGGCAATGCCTCACATGTGACCAAAAAATACCATTTGGGTGCATGGCAGGACTCAGAAGGGAAGGAGTGATTTTTGGATTTTGCAGCTCAGATTCTGGTGGAATGTTGGTGGGTTCTATGTCGCATTAGCAAGACCCCCGAAGCACCAATACAGTGGAACCCCCCCACAAGTGACCCCATTTTGCAAACTACACCCCTCAGGGAATTCATCTAGGGGTATAGTGTACATTTCAAACCCCCAGGGGTTTCACCAATTTTGATACAACTGGGCTGTGCAAATGAAAAATTACATTTTTTACACAAAAATGCAGTTCTGGCTCCAAATTTTTCATTTTCACAAGGAATGAAGGAGACAAAGCACCTCAAAATCTGTGCCCCAATTTCTCCCGAGTACGGCAATGCCTCACATGTGACCAAAAAATACCATTTGGGTGCATGGCAGGACTCAGAAGGGAAGGAGTGATTTTTGGATTTTGCAGCTCAGATTCTGGTGGAATGTTGGTGGGTGCTATGTCGCATTAGCAAGACCCCCGAAGCACCAATACAGTGGAACCCCCCACAGGTGACCCCATTTTGCAAACTACACCCCTCAGGGAATTCATCTAGGGGTATAGTGTACATTTCAAACCCCCAGGGGTTTCACCAATTTTGATACAACTGGGCTGTGCAAATGAAAAATTAAATTTTTTACACAAAAATGCAGTTCTGGCTCAACATTTTTCATTTTCACAAGGAATGAAGGAGACAAAGCACCCCAAAATCTGTGCCCCAATTTCTCCCGAGTACGACAATGCCTCATGTGTGACCAAAAAATGGCAGGACTCAGAAGGGAAGGAGTGAAATTTGGATTTTGCAGCACAGATTCTGGTGGAATGTTGGTGGGTGCTATGTCGCATTAGCAAGACCCCCGAAGCACCAATACAGTGGAACCCCCCCACAAGTGACCCCATTTTGCAAACTACACCCTCAGGGAATTCATCTAGGGGTATAATGTACATTTCAAACCCCCAGGGGTTTCACCAATTTTGATACAACTGGGCTGTGCAAATGAAAAATTACATTTTTTACACAAAAATGCAGTTCTGGCTCCAAATTTTTCATTTTCACAAGGAATGAAGGAGACAAAGCACCCCAAAATCTGTGCCCCAATTTCTCCCGAGTATGGCAATGCCTCATATCTGACCAAAAAATACCAGTTGGGTGCATGGCAGGACTCAGAAGGGAAGGAGTGATTTTTGGATTTTGCAGCTCAGATTCTGGTGGAATGAATGGTGGGTGCTATGTGGCATTAGCAAGACCCCCGAAGCACGGTGAAATGATGAACCTAATAATCCATAGATGTGTGGTATATTTTAAAACACTCCTTTATACATAGGCCGGGTTTGTCGGGGCAAGTTTCACAGTGGAAAATAGTATCCTTTCTTATTCCCTTTTTATAGCAAACTTTGCACCTTTTTTGTGTCCTGCCCTTTCTTGCAGTGGAGGGGATTTCGTTAGGAAAATGCTGCCCTGGTACAATACGGGGGCCAGTACTAGAAGTACTGGGGCCCTCTGCCTGCTGGTTCCCAAATATTAGGCCCTTTATGACTTCCTCTTGAAAGTGCATAAATGTCCCCCTCTGGCTGGTAGAACGGAATAGCACGTAAGCGTTATACAGTGCCATCTGGATGATATACACGGCCAGCTTCTTGTACCAGATTTTTGTTTTCCGCAGGGGACTGTACGGCTTCAGTACCTGATCTGAAAGATCCACTCCGCCCATGTACTTATTGTAATCTAGGATACAATTAGGTTTTGAGGTGTGGGTACTGGTACCTCGTACAGGGATGGAGGTGGTACTGTCTCCATGAATTGTTGTCAGTATAAGGACATCCCTCTTGTCCTTATATTTGACCAACAACATATTTTCGGTGCATATTCCCCTGCTTTCACCCCTTCTCAGTAATTGGGCAACGTGCGTTTTTGGGAGGCCTCTTTGGTTCTTGCGCACAGTACCGCAAGCTGCTGTACCTCTTGAACCAAGGGCCTTAAACAGGGGGATGCTAGTGTAAAAGTTATCCACATAGAGGTGATAACCTTTATCCAGGAAGGGGTGCACTAAATCCCAGACAATTTTTCCACTAACACCTACGAGGGAGGGGGGGCATTCTGGCGGTTCAATTCTTGAATCCTTCCCTTCATATACCCTAAACATGTGGGTGTACCCTGAGGTGCTTTCACACAGTTTATACATTTTTATGCCATACCTTGCCCTCTTACTGGGAAGGTACTGGCGGAATTTAACCCTTCCTTTAAAATGTATAAGGGACTCGTCGATACAAATAAATTTTTCAGGGATGTACATCTCTGCAAATTTGGCACTGAAATGATCAATGACCGGCCTGACTTTGAATAGCCGGTCAAAGGTGGGATCATCTCTGGGTGGGCACTGTGCATTATCGGTGTAATGTAAAAATTTAAGGATTATCTCAAAACGAGTCCGAGTCATGGCCATACGGTAAAGTGGGGTGCTGTACAGAACATCTGTACTCCAATATTGCCTAATTTCTGGCTTTTTTACTATGCCCATATGTAACACCAGACCCCAAAACGTCATCATCTCTACTGCATCTACAGGGGTCCACCTAGCAAATGATGACGTGGGGTTTTGAGCAATAAACTGCTGGGCATATAAATTACTTTGGTCCACCATTAAATTTATAAAATCATCAGAGAAAAATAATTTGAAAAAGTCAATTTCTTTGAGACCTGTTGAATCAAATTGGATTCCTGGGATGGCCAAAAACTCAGGAACCTGGGGCTCAAAATTGTCTGGTGGTGGGGTCCATACGGGATCAATCATTTGGGGGGGGGGGTCTCAGCTGCTCTACGGGGGCGTCTTTGAGGGGGTCCCTCATCACTAGAGGAGGAAGAGGAGCTTAAGACGAATCCTTCAAATTCCCCGCTTGCATCACTGGCTGTGTCAGAGTCAGAGGCAAGCATGGCATATGCCTCCTCCGCTGAATACATTCTTCTGGATGACTGGGATGACATTTGGGATGACATTTGGGATGCCATTTTTATTTTTGTGTTTCTGTAAGTGTAATGTTTCAACACGTGTATAGTGTAGGGGGGTACAAACTTTATTTCAACACGGGGGGGTATGTAGTGTGTAGTGTGTATGTAGTGCAGAAAAAAAAAATACTTTATACAGGAATTTGATCCCAATAAAAAAAAAAAAAATGAAGGGGTTAAAAAAAAAAAAAAAAGGTCCTGCGCCAAAAATTGAGCACAGATGTTGGTCAGTAACGTCCGTCACTGAACAGCGCTAAAAGGCAACAGGACACCCACAAAAGCAACGTGGGTGTAAAAATAATTTTAAAAAAAATAAATACCACAGCACTCTCCAAAAAAAAAACAATTTAAAAAAACTGCAGAAAAAAAATTATATCAACCCTGTGCCAAAAATGCTGTTCAGTGATGTACGTCACTGATCAGCGGCCACAGGACACCCACAAAAGCAACGTGGGTGTAATAAACCACAGCACTCTCCAAAAAAAAAAAACAATTTAAAAAAACTGCAGAAAAAAAATGATATCAACCCTGTGCCAAAAATGCTGTTCAGTGATGTACGTCACTGATCAGCGGCCACAGGACACCCACAAAAGCACCCACAAAAGCAACGTGGGTGTAAAAACAAAACCCCACTGCAATCCCCCCCCCCCAAAAAAAAACTGCAGATCAGTGATGCAGTGATGCGACACTGATTATTAGTGAGGGGCAGCAGGCAGACAACTGTGGGTGCAACCTGACAGGGTATATATAAAAAAAAAACTGGACCCCCAAAAAGTTGCTGATCAGTTAATTAATTTAAACTGATCAGCACAAAAGGGGGGGCAGCAGTCAGTTGCACAGGCAGCACAACCTTTGGTGCAACTGACAGGTATATATATAAAAAAAAAAAAAAAAAAGTTGCTGATCAGCACAGATATACTGATCAGCACAAAAGGGGTGCAGCAGACACAAAATATAGCACTCTCTATCACTCTCTATCACTCTCTGTCACTCTCTGTCACTATCTGTCACTATCTCTGACGATCTGTGACTCTATGACACTGCAGCAGCAGGACACAGGAAGTCACAAGATCCAGGAAGCATCCAGCTGCTGGCAGCACGCTACCAGCGGTGATCAGCGGTGATCAGGTAAGTATCAGGCAAGGTTCAGGTATGTATAGCACGACAGAGTGGCCGGTGACCGCTCTGCACGCAATTCCAGACCGGAATGGCGTCTGCAGCGCAGTCACCGTTAGTTTAAATGACGCGCCTTGGCTGTGATTGGTCCGTCGGTCCGACGGACCAATCACAGCCTTGGGGGCAGGTGGGGTGAGGTGGGGTGAGGTGTGGTCATCACCGGTGACCCCCTCATGCCCCCTCACACCCGGCGGTGATTGACACCTGTGTTACCGAGCGTCTGATTCGCCGGTAACACAGGAAAACGCTGCGACTGGCTGTTCACATTGAACAGCCAATCACAGCGATCGCCGACGGGGGGGAGGCATCGCCACCCCCCCTGGGCATGCAGGGACATGTCTGCTGTCAGGGACAGCAGACGCGGGGACAGTTTAAAGTCATGACGTATATATACGTCATGTGTCGGGAAGTACATCCCGGCCATGACGTATATATGCGTCAAATGTCGGAAAGGGGTTAATATCAGAGAACAGTATTATTAACCATGAAGCATATTACCTGTATAATTAAGGTATTGCTTGTAGGCTAGGATGGGAAGTATGGTTGGTAGAAGAAAGAAAAACACTCTCTTTTTTTGTTGCGGCACTCTTGTTTGAAAATATGTCCTGTATTCACAATAGACACAAATGTATGGTACAGTATGTGTGGCTGTCTCTAGGACATACAGCAAAAGAGGCAAGTCCTTGAATATATAGCAGGTTATTTGTGAGGTGGAGGGGATAATCCCTTTCGTTGGTGGTAATACTAAAACTTAGCGTTTAATTTTCCGCACATTCATACATGTATAAAAAGACCAAGAGGTGAAAGTGCTGCAACTGAATCCAACTCAATTTCAACTGCTGTTACAAACAATTAAATATATACTTCTTATTGAGTCCTGCTACCATAAAAATAAATACTAAAAAAAAGAATAAACTATCAAGCAGGGGACAAATAATCATAGAGAAAAATTAAGAATTTCTCCCAAGTTTCCACATCCAAGTTTTTAATCACATTTCTTTTTCTTTCTTCACATATTCCTACTATCATTTTACTAAATAGGGCATGAATATCACACCCCTTTTTTTTTAGAATAAACAGAAATAAAAGTTAAATTTTAGGATTGTGATTTATCAGTTGGACATCTTCCAGGTATATTTTTGGAGTGCACCCCACAATTCTCCAATCTTTCTTCTTTTTCCTATACTATGCATAAAAAGACGACACATAAACAGACAATAATATTGATAGTTAAATTCAGAGGGCTAACAACCAATTCATGTATCGCAGTGACAATACTGTTATATATTGGGCTGGTAAGAAATCTCTCTGAGAAGAGTCATTAAAGATACAAATGTAATCACACTTATACAATGTATCATTCAGTCTGCAGGTTATGTTTCCACAGCTCACAAACAATTGTTCAATTTCACAGTACACTGGATGAAAGTATTTAGTGGGAAGGAAAGTCACATAATGCAAACAAGTGGCAATTGTCAAAAACAGGCAACAGGGCCACCGTGGGGGGGGGGGGGGGGGGGAGCGGCAACTTACATATCTTTACATATGTCTGTCCTTGGCTGGATCTTTATTTCTGTAAAATAGTAATTTTGGGGCCTAAACTGGTATGGTCGTATGTAACCACCCAGACTTGTTGGAATGACATGGGATTATATGAAACATTTTATGGTACTTATATGTTAGTTGAGCGCCCACTAAGATATTTGGGAGTAGGGAAGCCTTTTCCCAAGGTATTTCATGCGCTGGTTATAATGGCGGTACTAATTATGTCAGTGTGACGGCCAGCATGATATCGGTGCGCACATCCACCACCCTTAGGTAGTAAATAAGACTTTTGCAGCTGCCTACAACTACAGCCAGTGCCGAAATAAGACTAAAGGGCCCACTGGGGGAACACAAAGGCACAAAGGTCCATTCTTATAAGTGTGGCCAATGCATGGGATGGGCTCCTTGATAAATATATAGCAAATACTGATAGTGCCAGGGCCGGCGCCACCACTAGGCAGCTCTAGGCATTTGCCTAGGGCACCGGCACCTGGAGGGCGGCAGTTCGCCCCTCACCCCCAGCACTTTGGTACCTGTGAAGAATCTTGCGCCCCCGGCGTCCCTGCTGAGTGCTGGTGCGTGCAGGGGTGTCCGTGCCGCCGGGGAAACCTGTGGCGCTGTTATTGTGTATAAGCTTGACGCGGCCGGCGGGGTCCCTACAGTGAATAGAAAATAACTAGCGCTATGCGCGCGGCGGCGCGGGAAGCGCTAGTTATTTCCTATTCACTGTAGGGACCCCGCCGGCCGCGACAAGCTTATATACACAATAACAGCGCCGCAGGTTCCCCCGGCGGCACGGACACCCCTGCACGCACCAGCACTCAGCAGGAACGCCGGGGACGCAAGATTCTTCACAGGTACCACCCACCCCCCCCCAACCCCCCCGGCACCGGGGCGCCCCCACCCCGACTCGCCTGGGGCGCTCCGGTGCCTTGCACCGGCCCTGGATAGCGCATGCATACTAATGTACCTGATTAATAACAGTAATGCACAATAGATAGGCACTAGAGCCCTGTGCAGTATAATGCAACATATGTAATGCATAATTCCTGTGCTCAGTCTGGAACATGCTCCCTAGAGTAGGGGGTGGGTTCCCAGTCAGTTGTGCCCAACAGGGGTTTCCCCAATGCATCTGTGACCTAGTCCGGCCATGTCGCCAGCCACTGTGTGCACAAATCCGAATCTGCCCTTTTGTGTTCAGCCTTTAAAACAGGGTACACACCTATACAATCTAGTTTTTTTTAGAGCGTTTGATTGGCCCTACTTCCGTAGGGTCGATCGATTAAATAGCTCTTGCAAAGTTTGATCTTCTCCAGTCCAAACTATCACAAGAAAAGTATTGCTTATGGAGTATTATTTCAAGGACGGCCATCATATCGATCGAACGTGTGTACACACTGCACTTTTGTTCCAATATGGGCCCGTTCGGTCATATAAATATTAAACTGCACATAAGATTTGCCCAAACAAAGCAGAACATAATCGTTCGTACCACATGACCCAGGAGAGCGTACACACTTATTCAATCCAACAGCTGTTTGTCAGAGGTCGATAGACCAGACAGACAATTGTATAGGTGTATACCCAGCTTAACACTCTCTTTCAATGGCCTTGATATTAGATTTTCTAAAAAGATAGGTTTCATCCATGCAATAGGTCCCCCGTGACTCAAGGGTTAGGAGTCTGGGAATAATGGGAATAACCAATAGGGGAAGACAATGCAAACACAATGTAGCATGCAAATACCACACAGATAATGCCAAATAGTAACAGTGGGGTGGCAAAGCTGATGTGGGCCTGTCATTGGAAGATTCACAGCCGCTCATAGGAAGCCTTACTCAGATGGGAGCTGATGCAAGTTTTGAATTTGCAAGTTATGGTGCAGCTAATGATGCTCGGAAATGGAAATGCACCATCTAAGGAAACTGCAAATGGGCATCTCAGTTTCTAGGAAATCAGCTGCAGCATCGATGTAGATGTAACAGAAATCAGCTGCAGCAGTAGCATCGACAAAGATATAACAGAAATCAGCTGCAGCAGTAGCATCGATGTACATGTAACAGAAATCAGCTGCAGCAGTAGCATCGACATAGGGTTGTCTTGAGGAAAACAGTTTAATATTCTCTAAATTCTTTAGAATGACAAAAACCAAACCAGACTAATACAAATGTGACACGAGTGCTTTGCACATAGGGTCGGCGCCACCACTAGGCAGCTGGAGGGCGGCAGTTTGGAGCTGGTCCCCCCCGCGCCGCATCACCTAGGAAGTCGCCCACTCCCCCCTTCCTGGGGAGCATCGCGTCACATCCCGGCGACCCGCATCACCCACCAAGCTCCCCCTCCCCCGGAACGTCACAGTGACGGACACCCCCCTCCCCTCCCTGGGGAGAGTCGCGGCGGCCAGCTCCCCCCCTGGAACATCACGGCGCCGGACACCCCCCTCCCCTCCCTGGGGAGAATCGCGACGGCCAGCGCCGCTACGCACGGCAAGCGCCACCCCCTCCCCCCCCCCCCTGGACGTCACGGCACCGCATCACTGGACCCGGCAGGTGGCCCCCCTGGAGCGGGTAAGTGGTTGATAGCCGGGGCGCCCGCCCCCCTCCCTGCCTGGGGCGCTCCGGTGCCCAGCACCGGCCCTGTTTGCACGCCTGTGTATTTTAAAACATGGGAACATGGGACTTGGCTGTTATCTACTTTTGTAGCATGCCCATAACAGGAAATGTATACTCAAGATTCCTGACACACAAGCACTGATATGATGGTGGCTGAAGGCTACAGCTTCTGTGGCTTGCACCCAGGCTCAGGAGTTTACTTGGCCCACTATGAATATTACTCATTGTCCCTCACATACACAAGCAGGCAAAATGCCGAAATTGGTTTGTGTAATTCCTCTCTAATTTGTAGTCATTAACTGTATATATATATATATATATATATATATATATATGTGTGTGTGTTATTATTCCATCTCAGGCCCTCGAAGCAGTGAACAGTCAGCTCCGTGAATTGTACCCAGACAGCGAAGATCTGTTTGATATAGTCCTCATGACCAATAACCATGCACAAGTTGGAGTGAGACTGATAAATACCATAAACCATTACAGTAAGTATTTTTACTTTCAGTAAATGCATATAATTCCTCTCATGCTCTTAACGTACTGTACATTGGGGGGTAATCAATCCCAAATCTGACTATCAGGATGTTCCCGTACGTTTTCAACCCGTTCCGACTGTAACTCGGCAGCCGGTATTCAATGTTCCAATTGTCGATTGTCGGAATGGCTGCGTTTTGTGTCGGAAACGGCCGCTAAATTGTTGGAATCATCCAAAATGTTGACAATTAGAGGCCGTTTCCGACAATTCAGATTTGACCAAAAAAAAAAGCCAAATCTGAAAGCCTTCAATTCTGTCAGGAACAGCTACATTGAATAGGCGAGTGCCGCTATTTCCACTGGCAAAAACAGTGGCCCATTTACTGCTATGATATTATTATACTGTTGCATAGTGTATCTCCTCTCAAGTAGTCAGCAGTAGGTTACGCCACCTGTAGTAACAAGAGACATCATAGAGATACTGTATCAGAGGTAATTCTTTACTATTCACAGCTGCAATACTCTATAGCACAGTTCAATTGCATAAGTGACTTATGAGACACACAGAAATCTGGGCCTGATTTGGTTGATATAGCACAGCCACAAGGAGTCTTTGTTTTATTCTTAAGTATTTTGTAAGAGAATGTCCATCAAAATTATAAGCCTTTCCATTTTTCTCACTTTAGCTTCATTAATGACTTAAATGAATCAAAGTATTCTGCCTGGAAAGGGAACCTTATTTCTACACTGCTTTCGGAAACTGGGAATCTAAAGTGATTCTGAAAGAGGCTTTATATTGGAGGGACAAAATACATATGTGTATGTTGCTGTGTGTATTCATGTGGATGTATGTGCATGGTAGATGCTAAAGTATGTGCATATGTAGTTGTGTGTGGCTGTGTGTATACATGTGTGTATGTTGCTGTGTGTGTACATATATATGTGTGTGTGGTTGTGTATATACATATGTGTATTTTGCTGTGTGTGTGGCTGTGTGTATACATGTGTGTATGTTGCTGTGTGTGTGGCTGTGTGTGTGTGTGTGTGTGTGTGGTTATGTGTATACATATGTGTATGTTGCTGTGTGTATACATGTGGATGTATGTGCATATGTAACTGTGTGTGTGTGTGTATACATGTGTTTGTGTGTGTATGTGGCAGTGTATAATTGTGGGTGTATCTGCATGTGTACTGTAGCTACTGTATGTGTATACATGTGATGTATGTGGCAGTGTGTATACATGTGGCTTCATGTGCGTATGTGGCTGTACATAAATGTGTGTGTATATGTGTGTATGAGCCTATGGGGGTGTGTCTGCATATTAGGATAGCCTAACCAATAGCCTTAAGTAGGCAGGGTTTATTTTTTGTTTTTTTTTCTTGGGGGGGGGGGGGGGCTCAACATCACATTTTCGCCTCCGGGCCTCTGTTATAAACTTACGCCACTGGGACAAATAATCTATATGCAACATGCAATAGTGATTTTCAACCTTTTTATTAACTCACAGCACACCAAGATTTAAAAATAGCCAAGCTACAACATCATATCCCCACAGGAAAAACCCTATTGGGCCTCACATGAAAACAATAGACCAGTTACAGTTGAACTGGTGGGGGTGGCTGTATACTGGTGCGGACATCTTTATTTCTGGGGGCACACTAGTGTGACACGGCACAGTGTAGATATCGCATTAGCTGGAGATAACTCACAAGTAGACAGAACATTGTAGTGTGTGGAGCAAACTAAGGTAGGCAGAATCAGCACACCAGTGGATGAAGCACCCATCCCAATTCATAAGAGGTTCAACTTAATCCAGCAGCAGGAAGTTCCAGGGTTACCATTAATGTGATAGTTGGCTCTGAGAAGCCCTTGCTTTTGTATGGAATCCACCCCAATTAGATAGGTAATCCAAACTGGGGTTTTTACCCACTGTCAATCTCCCTTGTCATATAAAATAATAAAAAGCAATGTCTTTAGCTCCATGCACACAGTATTTTACTGATAGCTTGTGCGCATAACTCAAAGAAGGGGTTCCATCCTCACAGTGCCAACTATACTTATTCTGGAGAGCACAGATGGGCTTCTTCATTCTTGTGGCTTTCATACAGAGAGCATCCTGCTTACGTCCCCCGTCCCCCCCAATACAATACAAGGAACAGTCTAGTGTCTGCGAGACAATACAAATTGTGTCCCCAAACCCCCATATGGTTGATTCTCCTCTTAAGATGATGTTGATTACATACATAGCTTGTCCCTACTTTATTTACTCTGATACTATGACCACCCATTTAGGGGTTGTTGTCATATTTTGCAGACCATATTTTAACTATTCCCAATATTATATACCGAAACAATGGATAGTGTGAATATAGTGGCGCTTTCCCTTTACAACTCTTTTCATCAAATATCACTACTGGTGTAAAATCAATAAAAACACATTGACCTGCTGGGATATCTTCCCTTTAGTGACATCGGGAATCAGAAGATTATATAATTCCTGCTTCAGGGATATTGAGAAAATATTCCAGAATAATTGGAAAACTTTAAAACAGGATCCTTTATTGGGACCCAATATTCCTTCCTGTCCATCTTTTATCTATAGGAGAGCCCCTACTTTAAGTTAGTCCGAAGTTCACTAGAAGTAGAGAAATGGCTAAGCATACACTCTAAGGGATTCCACAGATGTGCAGTACTGGTGCTTCGGGATGCTGAGAGGCATATGGTCAGATACAAAGCCAGGAAGGCATAACCATTCACAAAGATGCCTCCATTGGCACTTGCCTTCATGAATGCAGCCACTGCAGAAGCCTTTATGCTTGGACCCAACAGAGTGAGCAGGAATTATTATTAGGAATTATGAAATTCGTGTTGGTCTCAGAAGTATTACCTCATCTAACAATTGAACAGCTCTGCAGCTCACACTCTGCACTGAGAAACAACATGGTGCCCAACTAGTATGCAACTGTGTCATTACGATTTGCTCTCAGGACACCTATGACTGAATGTCCACTGTACCAGTCCGGAAACCACTTTTCAATACATGTTATTTCCTATATACTAATTGTTTTTTAAATATCAATTGTTGTCATTCAGGTCTTAATTAGTGTTAGGGACTAATATCACTAATAACCTATTTTAATATGTAAATAACAGTAACTTATTTTCTCTTTTGTCTTAGACCTATTTATTGAGCGTTTCTGTATGACTGGAGGCAACAGCCCCATTGGCTACTTAAAGGCGTATCATACCAACCTTTACCTCTCATCTGATGGCCAGAAAGTGCAGGAAGCCATAGAAGAGGGTGAGTGAGTGAGTGAGTGAGTGAGTGAGTGAGTGAGTGCATGCAGTATAAGAAACTCTGTTTTATACAATTAATATGACCTACACAATGTAATACATGTATGACTTACCCTTATAACACAAGAAGGGTCAGCATCCCATCTCTTTTATTTATATATGATACATGATTTACAGGTATAACTCCCCAAATGTTTCCTTATAACATAAAGCACAATGGCATTTAAGAGAGTAATTCTTAACATAACAAAATGCTTTATATTTGGCTTGGTGAAAGGAAATGGACAGAATGGCTGACCGCCGCCCTTTCACCTGATCCATGGGGAAATTTGCAGTCTAATTGCACAGATCCAATCATAAGGATATCAAACAAAGGGCCAGAGGTATCAAGCTTTAAAAAGTGATAACATTGAGAGTGATAAATAACCAGCCAATCAGCTCCTGACTGTCATTTTTAAAACCCAGCCTGTAAAATGACAGGTAGGAGTGGCTGTTTATTACTCTCCACGTTATCACTTTTTGAAGCTTGATACCTCTGGCCCAAAATGACTTAAGGTTCCCATGTATTGGGGCAATCCACAATCCCCTGATGGTCATGTTAGGGGACCAGGGATATTAAACATCCTAGCAGAGATCGTGTAATCAGATATGTGTAACAAGCTTCATTTCCCAGATCCTCCGCCAAATTACTGATCATCAATGACTGCCAACCAAAACATCCTGATTGGCGCTTTCTCTGCGTCTGTGGATCTGAGGGTCTGCACACACACTTGTACGCTCCACTTCTGTGTCAATTAATCACCAGTTCCAAGGTTTCATCCATTTGTATTTTTCTAGCCCAAGAAAGATTGTGTTTGGGCATGCACACCGTGCAGTGGTCAGCCAGTTTGGTTGACAATGTCTTCACTACAACCCCATGGACAGACACAGCAACTACCTCCATATTGCAGGCAATGGGGTTTTATTAAATGTCAGATACAGTTAGCTTACATGCCCCTACATTTGAAGTACTACTATGGGACAACTTGACAGATCAACAGAGAAATCTGTGAACAGGCAGAGGAATGTGGCCAAGGCATTTGTGAAGTTTCCCCTGAATGTGGAAAAACTGATGAACTGGTTCTCAGTCCATACAGTGCAACCAGGAGCTGTCAGTCACAGCTGTATGTGGCTAGTATTCTTGGTTTTCTAAACAGGCAGCTTATAAACCATATTGATTTTCAATTTAAAAAACTAAAACAGTTATAACTACTTCAATGGAAAACAAATAAGTCTACTTATGCTGGCCATATGCAGTAGTAAACAGGCTTTCATCCAACCAACCAACTAGAATGTTGGATGGAATAAAAATCTGGTACTGGATAGGAGCAAATGTAATTTATAATTCACTAATTTGCTCACAAAATCCGAAAATGGACAGAAACTGAGGATAAAAGATAGCATCTGATAGGTTGCCCATAGCAACATCCCATGTGAAATAGAACTCCCATCTGTGTAAATGTCCCCCTTTGTTTAAATATTATTATCCATTTTCCTGGGTTTGTGAGCAAATTGCTGATTGTCATTTGCTCCTAGTTGGATGTTTGGATGAAGGTTGGTCTAGTACAGTGTTTTTCAACCAGTGTGCCGTGACACACTCCTGTGCCTTGAGCTGTTCTCAAGTGTGCCCCCTGATCATCTGTTCATGTAAAGGGACCATGTATTTGTGTGATTCTTTTTCAATAGGTTTGTTTTTTTCCTGTGGGGGCCAATGTGTTTTTCCCTGTGGGGATCTCATGGTGTGCCTTGGCAGTTTTAAAATCTTATTTAGTGTGCCACATGGTAAAAAAGGTCGAAAATCTTTGGTCTAGTATATGGCCGGGCAGCATGGACGGTGTAATGGTTAGCATTACTGCCTCACAGAGCTGAAGTCATGGGTTTGATTCCCACCATGGCCCTAACTGTGGGGAGTTTGTATATTCTCCCTGTGCTTGCGTGGGTTTCCTCTGGGTACTCCGGTTTCCTCCCACAATCCAAAAATATACTGGTAGGTTTTTTGGCTCCTAACAAAATTAACCCTAGAATGTCTGTGTGTGCGTGTACATGTGGTAGGGAATATAGAGTGTAAGCTCCACTGGGGCAGTGAATGTTCAAATATTCTCTATAAAGCGCTGCAGAATATGTATGCGCTATATAAGGAACTGCTAATAAATAAATAAATAAAAAAGGAAGCTCTCTCTCTCATGCAGTCACTGTCTGTGGGGATAGCACTGAATGGCATATATTCAATGCCGTGGGCGAGCGGTGACTGCGAGCAGGACTTTTTGCTCGCAGTCACCGCTCACCCTGTCAGTATTCAACTGACCCCCCTCATACGCAAATTCCCCCTCGCTCCGTTTTTTGAGCGAGGGAGAATTGGCGTATGTGCCTCCAAAAGCTGCGAGAATCGAGGCTAATTACAGCGAGTTTGCTGCAATAGCCTCGGATCTCGCAGTTTAGGGGAATCCTCGCAGTTCTGTGACGGCGAGGATTCCCCCGGAACGTTGCATAGTGCGAGCGGCCGGCGCGGGGGTTAAACTGCGAGGATCACTGGTTTTCTGTGATCCTCGCAGTTTAACCCCCTCGCCGGCCGCTCGCACCGGCATTAAATACATGCCAATGACTTGCATGAAACAGATGAAACAGATACAGTGTTGCTGGTGAGGAAGGAAAAGCAAAGATGAGGTGAGGGTGCTGCAAGGGTATAAAGAGGGAAGGAAAGGGTAGGATTTCATCATTCCTGAGAAAATCCCTCCACCTGCCTTCTTATATAACACTTAACTAACACAGCCTAGACTGTTCATTTATGAAAACATTTGTAAAAAACCTTTAATTACTCCCATAAACATTAATTAATAAGAACATATCTTTCAATCCACAGCAGGTCCTGTTACAACACAATGAAAGAGCATCCTAGCGTGAAAGTAAATGCTAAGTATAGAGTTACATCTAGTAGAATTTTGACCTCTTGCAGTTGTCGTTGACATCTTGCCAAGAATGAAGTCCAAAATCAGCAAGCCACAAGGGCGCATATGTACATTTATTTATTTGTTTACAGTTTCATATATAGTGTTTTGCTTTACAATATTAAACAGTGATAAAACATACTTGGTAGCAACAAACCGTCATAGAGGTAGAAGGGCCCTGCTTATAATCTTTGCTAATGGTACTGGTCTCTGCTATTATTAGATGACATTGAGTAACATTACTTTTTAGGCAGAAAATAAATTTGCATTTTTCCTAACTAAATATATATATATATATATATATATATATACGTATATATATATATATATATATATATACTGTCAGACATGCGTTATATTGAAGGTGACATACGTAAACCTAAGGGCACGGGTTTAAAGTGAGGGGGGACGCAATGGAACTGCATTCCACTACCTCTAATGGTAGGGGGAACCGAGTTCCACCTCTATCACCACCATGAACAGTAATTCCAACAGAAAAGCCTATACCATCAGCTTCTTCTGCTGGCACATTGTATGTGATGTCATGACATCACAGTCACTAAAGTGAAGAAGTTACTCTAAGAGGAGTAGGCTCTGTGTTTGCTAAAAACAGGGTGAGAGGGGGCTGGAGGAACTCAGGGGTGGGAAAGCTGCTGGATGCTGAGGGACATATACAGTGAGCTGCCAGAGTGACAGAGGTAGATGTGTATAAGCAGCACAACTGTGGGCATTATGTGCATAAGGGGCACTTAGTATGAATCAAGGGCACTACATGCGGTGTAATGTCTATATGATTGTGCTACTTGGTGTTGTCATTTTAAATGGTGTTACTATTATGTGACCACAACCCTACTTGTGGGACCATTATCCCTTTATGGGAGGGCACAAATTCCCTGGTACTGGTCTAGGCTCTGCCTAATGGAGGGGGGGGGGGGGGGGTTGGTGTTAGGGGAAAGGAGTTCCACCACCTCTCCAGGCCCTGCCTAAGGGTCAACCATGTAATTGTAGTAGAAGATGCATACTTATGGATGGAATAAAATCAACAAGATCTGCATAATTGACAAACAGGTTTTGGGGCGGCACATGTCCATTTTCTGGGAGTAATGAGAAAAACGCAGGCAAACGCAGGCAAACCTGGACATTGCAGGGCAAGACCTGATGTCAGCGCTGGACCCTAAGCATCCAGGATCATTGCAGCAGCTGTGAAAGTATTGACCTAAGTGGCACACAAGGGGGTGTGTGTGTGTGTGGGGGGGGGGTTGATCCATTTGATGGTGAGCGATTGCGAATGGATTTCCCTGTTTAGATGACTGATATCACATTTGCAGCCATGCACTGGGGCAGGTTTCCACTCTGGCGGGAAGGCAGCTAACTGATCGCTGGGCTCCGAAGATTCACAGCCCAGCGATCAGGTCTTAATCGGACCCATCATTTTAAGTTCTTGTGGATTAACAGTTCTGCTGTGGAGACAGATGCACCAAGCTTCAAAAAGTGATCAGAAGCCAACCAGCTCCTAACTATCATGTTACAGGCTGTGTAAGAAAAATTACAGTTTGGAGCTGTTTGGCTGTTTGTTTATTACTCTCCGCCAGTGGCGGCTCCTGCTATAGGGCTGCAGGACTGCAGCCCCTCCAGTTAATATCACAACACCAGAGACACAAACAGACAGCCGCAGCAGGGCAGACACAGCAACAGCCCAACCCTGTGGGGAGGAGTTCAGCATGTAGTAGATTCCTATTGGAAGCTTCTACGGCTCATCATACACAGAGCTGGAAACTCCTCCCCCTCTTGGGCTGCCAGTACATGAAGCGATGACAGCAATAGATTCCAACAGGAAGCCATTCTGTGCAAATCGCCAGAGCTACAGTGCTTCTATGGGCTGCTGTCTGTGCAGCCCAGAAGCAAATCCTCTGCAGTAAGCATGCCCAGACTTCAGTGAGTCACTCAGTGTGATGCAGCTGAAGCAAGGTATGCATTGCCACAGGGAGTTGCATGGAAGTTTATTTTATTTTAATAATATTTGTGTGTAGATCTGTATTAAGAGTATCATTTTGTGTATTTTAATTAATATTAAAGTTATTAAAAGTGTGTATTTTGCTCTGTACCTGTGTTTATGTGCATATGAGTACATCAAAGATGCCATAAACCAGTATTTCTGTTTAATGGTTCTAGTCACATAAGGATCTCACCATTCAGTTAGGTCACAATCAGTGCCTTATTAACCAATAGATTGATTAGGCTACAGCCTAGAATGCCAGTATTGGGGGGTAGGGGGGTACCTTGCAGGTAACAGGCGAGGAATAAAATGAAGGCCTAATGTATTCCATACTTGTTAGCTATTATAAGAATTATAAATAATCTATATCCAGGCTATCAACAGAATCTGAGTATTACTGTATACTAGACTATTAATTTATTACCCACATGCTTACCTGTCACCACCACCAAATGACTAACTCAGTATCTAAAACTTGATATAAAGGAGTCACTGGTGTTTCCATGCCTTCCCCTATACAATAATGGTACAAAGGTAATTATGGGTCACGTTATTAAATAATTGACAACATGCATGTTTTCTGGAACAATGTAATATAAAATAAGCTAGGTATATATTTTTCACACAGGAATTGCTGCTGCCACAATTTTCAACTCAAGCCATAACGTGTCCATTAATGAGGATATGCTGCGAGTGGCTTTTGATGGAGATGCTGTTCTCTTCTCTGATGAGTCTGAGCAAATAGTGAAGGAGCACGGCTTGGACATGTTCTTTGAGCATGAGAAGGCTTATGAGAACAAGCCATTGGCCCAGGTATGTGATGCTGCGTGCTTGTTTTTGAAAGAAAAGCACTGTTTTATTTTCAATTAATTAATCAGAAATAGACTCTATGGGTGACATTCTATGGACTGCGATTTCCGTTTTTTGGCGTTAATTAGACCACAAAATGGCGATATCGCATTTTTCCTTAAAATCGCCAATTTAATGTGATGCGTTAAGGGACTGAAATCGCATATTATGTGCGTTAAGGTATGCGGACCAAAAGTGCGAGATTAATTCGCAATTTTATCGCATCCAGATGTTTTCCAATACAAAAGTATAGAAGTCGCTTATTTAATGCAATGCGCATTTGCACATCGCATTTTTTAGGTGCCTAATTATCGCACTTATTTCAGACCAGGGTCTGTTTGGCGAATTAGCCAGAACCCTGCACAGATCGCAATGTTCTGTGCAGGGTTCTGCTGTAAAAAATAAAACAAAGGGTTAAAAAAAAAAAACAACGAGCGCGGGGTCCCCCGCCAGAGCATAACCAGCCCCGGGCTCACTGAGCCGGTGCTGGTGACATAAAATCAGCATCCCCGACAAATAGGGGTCCCCTTGATTTCATGAAACCAGCACCAGGCTCAAGGTCCGGCGCTGGTTCCCAAAATACGGGGGACAAAATGACTAGGGGTCCCCCGTATTTTAAGAACCAGCACCGGACACAACCAGCCAGCAGGGTAATGCCACAGCCGGGGGAAACTTATAATATAAGCTCCCGCGGCCAAAGCATTAACCCCCTGGCTGGTCAGCATGGGCAGGGGTCCTGGGGAAGTGGGGACCCCCCAAATGAAGGGGTCCCCCCCCTCCAGGACTTACCAGCCCATGCTGATAGTCCGGGGCTGTCCCCGATGCCCCTGGGCGGTGGGCATCGGGCTGATGGCTTGTGTAAAAAAAAAGAATTAAAACTATTGTTTTATACTGGGGAACTATGAGTCCCAGCAAGCCTACCCCGCATGCTGGGACTTGGAGAACCACAAGTCCCAGCATGCGGGGCATTAAAGGGCCCGCTGGCACTTGTAGTTCAGCAGTACAAAAAATAGTTAACAAAAACACACTGACACACTGTAAAATAAAAGTTTAATACACACAAAACACACACACACTGATACTTACCTACCTTGAGCCCGTAGGTCGGTCCCTGGATCCTGGGTCCGTCCTCCGGGGCTCCAGGGCAGAAGAGTCCAGTTCCGGGGCCTTGGTCCTGGTTCCGGGGCAGGTCCTGGGGTTCCGGGGCTCCTGGGCTGCAGAATCCGGGGTCCGGGATCCGAGGTAGTCCCCAGGGGTACCTAAGGAAGCAAATCCAACTCACCTGGTCCCCGGCGACGACCTCGGAATCCTCTCCGGTGACAGCGCTGCTCCCATCTGGTACCCGGCTCGCAGGACTTTGACAGGCGCAGAGATGTTTCCTCCTCGGCGTCTCTGCACAGAATGATTTCTTGGCCAATCAGGAGCCGAGAAAGTCGGCTCCTGATTGGTCAGAAATCATTCTAACTAGAGACGCCGAGGAGGAAACATCTCTGCTCTAGATGCGCAGAGATGTTACTTCCTCGGCGTCTGTATTCAGAATGATTTCTGGCCAATCAGGAGCCGACTTTCTCGGCTCCTGATTGGCCAAGAAATCATTCTGTGCAGAGACGCCGAGGAGGAAACATCTCTGCGCCTGTCAAAGTCCTGCGAGCCGGGTACCAGATGGGAGCAGCGCTGTCACCGGAGAGGATTCAGAGGTCGTCGCCGGGGACCAGGTGAGTTGGATTTGCTTCCTTAGGTACCCCTGGGGACTACCTCGGATCCCGGACCCCGGATTCTGCAGCCCAGGAGCCCCGGAACCCGAGGACCAGCCCCGGAACCAGGACCAAGGCCCCGGAACCGGACTCTTCTGCCCTGGAGCCCCGGAGGACGGACCCAGGATCCAGGGACCGACCTACGGGCTCAAGGTAGGTAAGTATCAGTGTGTGTGTGTTTTGTGTGTATTAAACTTTTATTTTACAGTGTGTCAGTGTGTTTTTGTTAACTATTTTTTGTACTGCTGAACTACAAGTGCCAGCGGGCCCTTTAATGCCCCGCATGCTGGGACTTGTGGTTCTCCAAGTCCCAGCATGCGGGGTAGGCTTGCTGGGACTCATAGTTCGCCAGTATAAAACAATAGTTTTAATTCTTTTTTTTACACAAGCCATCAGCCCGATGCCCACCGCCCAGGGGCATCGGGGACAGCCCCGGACTATCAGCATGGGCTGGTAAGTCCTGGAGGGGGGGACCCCTTCATTTGGGGAGTCCCCACTTCCCCAGGACCCCTGCCCATGCTGACCAGCCAGGGGGTTAATGCTTTGGCCGCGGGAGCTTATATAATAAGTTTCCCCCGGCTGTGGCATTACCCTGCTGGCTGGTTGTGTCCGGTGCTGGTTCTTAAAATACGGGGGACCCCTAGTCATTTTGTCCCCCGTATTTTGGGAACCAGCGCCGGACCTTGAGCCTGGTGCTGGTTTCATGAAATCAAGGGGTCCCCTATTTGTCGGGGACCCTGATTTTATGTCACCAGCACCGGCTCAGTGAGCCCGGGGCTGGTTATGCTCGGGCGGGGGACCCCGCGCTCGTTTTTTTTTTTTTTCACTTTGCGCTGTCCTGCAAATGTGCGATTTTCAGACATGAAAATCGCACATTTTCAGGACTAAAGACAGCGCACCACTTCGCCGAAAATCGCCCCTCTTCGCACTTTTCAGCCTCCAATGCGCATCACATTAAATATGTGCATTTTGACTGAAAAGTGCGAATTGAAAAAAGGCGATTTGCGGCGATGTGGTGCGCGAAAAAAACATGCGCATTTAGCGCAAAGCATAGAATGTCACCCTATACATTGTTAATGTGGTAAATGAGTATACTACGGTAGCTGCAAACGTTTAAAGGAATATCTACATAGGTGTATAGAGGCCCATTTCCAGCAACTATCACTCCAGTGTTCTAATGTTACATTGTGTTTGCTAAACGCATTAGAAGAGTAATGGATGATTAGAAAACCCTTGTGCAATTATGTTAGCACAGTTGAAAATGTAGAAGTTTGTGTACCTAAGAGACAGGGAACAACCCAATCTCCTAGGGGCCCCGGCGCTAATTGATGGAAATATATAATTAATGAAAACACCTCTTATTGAGTGAATTTAGAAAAAAGGGGGGTGTTCTGATTGGCTGCTGCAAAAGTGAGAAGTCTGCCAGACTTCAAAAAGTGGAAGAAAAAACTGTTTTTTTCCTCACACAACAATTGTATGTAAAAAAAGAACACACTGCGCTGTCAATCAGAACTGTGATGATAATAATATTACAATAAAAATATATATGTATAAGCACACCAAGCAAAATGAGTAGAGGACACGCTGAAATTGAATGTAAAATTTCTTTATGTAGACATAAAATTAAATATAAAGATTAGGAGGGTAATAAACTAAAATTGGAATATAATTAACACTAAACACATACATATAGGACCACAAATAATACTAAAATTGAGGTGGGTAATTAAACTAAAACTGGAATGTAACTGACACTTAACATAGACCACAAATAATATGCTAAGATTGAGGTGGGTATTCAACTGAAATTGGAGTATAATAGACACAATTGCATATATTGATACACAGTAAAATTCTTGGTATAGGGCCAGTATAATGAGAATAAAATAGCAGACTTAGTGAATTTCATAAACCACCGTGGGCTGGCGTCCCAGCGGGGATGTGGGGGTGGTATAGAAATAAGGGTAGAAATGTCCCTTCAGTGGATTGCCGTTTTGAGATAGATATATGAAAGTACTTATAGCAGCCAAGGTTTAGAGCCAAATAGACCTGAATTAGCGTGTAAATTGACACGCACGGAAGTTCATGCAGGTGCTTAGTAGGCACAACAAGCAAGCAGGTATTTGTAGGTTAGTAAGGCGTAGCAGGCACAGTTAGTGGTAAACCCATGCAGCAGGGATTTGCAAGTTGCGCTTGGATAGCGGGTACAGATACACTCACTGCGTCTTGAGGAATAAGGCACCTCTGCGGGCTGCTTTGCGGGTGGCCTGTCGGGTAGATACACGCCAGAGATCGGTTCCTGTAGAAGGCTGTGCACCGGGCTGCGTGTTTGAATAGATGCGGCAAAAACGCCTCCAGCCGGGTATCGTCACGGCAGAGGGTCCTGGGACTGGAGATGAGGGCGGAAGTCCGTCACAAGTCTGCTGAATGAGCTGGCGGAAGTGGGGCGGAAGTGGGGCAACGCGTTTCGTCTCCCAAGCCACTGGAGACTTTTTCAAGCTGTAATTAAGCCATTGCTAATGCTTCATATTTATAGGTCCATCCTTAATTGAGTAAGTGGTCAATTATTCACTTAATAGTAACAGCAGCATGTAGGAAATAATTACTAATACAAGTATACATCTATAGCATACAGCGTGTCCTCTGAACTAAGCAGATATATATACACATATCAGAAATAGAAAATAATGATGAAATAAAAATATATAATAATATACACAATTAGTAAATAAATATAGAAAGGAACCAAACGAAAATTGGTATATATAATTACTGGTATATATTAAGGCGAGAGCAAATGGATATATTTACAAAAATATATATATAAAAAGTTGACGGAGACAAATAAGAATTATCATATATTAAGTTAGATGTAAATTTAACCCCTTCCCGACATATGACGTACATTTACGTCATATGTCGGTTGCGGGGGAATCAAGCCAGCTCACGGAGTGAGCTGGCTTGAAAGAGAGCAGGTAATGGCTGTATATTACAGCCAGGTACCTGCTCTCACGGCCACGAGCGGCGAGTTCGCCGATCGTGGCCGTTTAACACTTTAAGCACCGCGGGCAAAGCGCCCGCAGTGCTTAAATAGCTGATCGGAGGGGGGGCGCCCCCCTCCGGCGCCGATCGGGGCCCCCCGCGGCGAGATCGGAGGGTGCCGATCGGTTGCCATGGCAGCCAGGGGTCTAATGTAGACCCCTGTGCTGGCCGTGTCAGCATTCCTATTACATCCTGCCTGAGGCAGGATGTAATAGGAAGTGCTGAAAATCACTATGTTCAGCCATAGAGCTCTATGGCTGAACCTAGTACAGGCGATCGCGCCCCCTAGTGGTCAAGTACACTAGGGGGCCTTGTAGTAAAAGTAAAAAAAAAAAAAAAAATAAGTTTAAAAATAAAAAAAAATAAAAAAATATTAAAAGTTCAAATCACTCCCCTTTCCCCATTTCACAAATAAAAAAAAATAAAAAATAAAAAAAATAAACATATTTGGTATCGCCGCGTTCCTAAAAGTCCGATCTATTAAAATATAACATTAGTTATCCCGCACGGTTAAAGGCGTAAACGGAAAATAATTCCCAACGCCAAAACTACGTTTTTTGGTCGCATCGCCTACCCAAAAAAAAATAACTAAAAGAGATCAGAAAGTCGCCCATATCCCATAATGGTATTAATTAAAAAGTACACTTCAGCCTGCAAAAAATGAGCCCTCACCCAGGTCCGTAGGTGGAAAAATAAAAAAGTTATAAGCCGCAGAACATGGCGATGCGACGCAAATTAGAAAAACCGTAAAAGTTTCTATTTTTTTTTTTAGTGGTAAAACATAACGAAAACTATATAAGTTTGGTATCACCGGAATTGTACCGACCCATAGAATAAAGATAACCCATCATTTTAAACGAACTATGAACTACAAAAAAAACGTAACCAGCGCAAAATTGTGGAATTGCGTTTTTTTTCTTTTTTACCCCACATTGAATTATTTCCTGATTCCCCAGAATATTATACGGTATAGTAAATGGTACCATTAAAAAGTACAACTTGTCCCGCAAAAAAAAAGCCCTCATGTGTCTATATAGCCGGAAAATTAAAAAAGTTACGCTTATTTGAACGCAAGGAGGAAAAAAAAAAAAAATTAACAAAAAAGGCCTCGTCGGGAAGGGGTTAATGAATTTAAATATAATAATTTAAAGTAATATGGGATGAAATAGAAAGAGAGAGTACTGGTAATAATGTCAATTATTTAATCTATATATCGGGCGGTGAATAGAGTAGAATTTACTAATTCAATTTACATGATAAGGAATAAAAAATAATAAATAATAAAAAATATTTAAAAATATATATATATATATATATATATATATATATATGTATATACAAAATATACATATATATAGAAAAACATACAAACGGTTTAAATATACATAAAATTGTGACGCGCATCAAACTGCGCATATTATTCTAATCCTATGTATAGTATCTTTAAAGTTTACTTTAGTTGTTATTGTTTTTATTGTTTATTTAGTTTCGTAACAACAATCCATAATTATCATAGTCTTCAATTAGTGACGTTTTGAAAATTACATTAAGAGTATATGTATATATACATATACTTAACACAAAGGCGCTCCCATATACTACATAAATATGCACATACATGGTTTTATACGTTTCTCCATTTAATTATGTGATAGTCTATAATGATTAGTCGAATCATAAGTCGCAAATGCACTGTGAAAATCAGAAGGAGGACTGCAAACCCTAAATTAGGGTAGTCGCCCGTCATTCTGGTCGTCACAGTGGTCTTTTATTTAAGATGAATAGAGGAAAGAGAGAGGAAAGATTAGGCAGTATATCTTATTAGATTATTGGATATTTTAAAGGTTATATTACACATAAAGGACCCCAAGTTGTATTCATGAATAATAAGAACAGTTTTATAGAAAATGAGGGAGTGAAGGGCAGGACCAATGAATAGTGGTGGATCCCAACTTATAACATGGCCTGTCGGTCACTACCTGCAGAAAGAATTAGTCCAGACAAGAGAAATCCAAAGCTTCGTTGAGACCTAAAGGACTAAGGGTATCCATTTTAAAGATCCAAGAGGATTCAGCCAGACATAAGCGTTTAAATCTATCACCTCCCCTTTTAGTAGATATAATATGTTCAATGCCTGTGAATATGATATTTGAAGGGTTACCATCATGAGCTTCTGCAAAATGGCGTGATACGCTGTGGAATTGAAATTTTTTCAAAATATTGGTTCTATGTTCTCTGAAGCGGTTCTTTAGGCTACGGGTCGTTCTGCCAATATATTGAAGATTACATGGGCATTGCAACATGTATATACAATAATTTGTATCACAATCTATAAATTGTTTAATGGGGTACTCTTTGGTATTTTGTGTAGAGGTGATCGTATAATTTTTGTTTTTCATAAATTTGCATGTGAGGCAGATGGTTTTGCCTCATTTGTAATTCCCGTTAGGTTTAGCTGGTAACCACGAAGGATAGGTTGTTGTAAGGCTTGTAGATTCTTGTCGTAGCATACTGAGTGCTACGAGATCTCTAAGATTTTGGTTTCTTTTGAAAACTATTCTGGGTTATTTTAAACATTTAGATAGTACTTTATCATATTTCAGAATTTCAAAGTTTTTTTGTATAACCTTTTTAATGGAATTGGATCTGAGATTGTATTTTGAAGTGAAAAGTGGAGATTCTTTAACTGGTTCTAGAGGTACTGTTCGAGGGAGTTTTTTATTTTTGTTTTTTGTGACTAGAAAGTTAGTTCTAGGAATTTGTTTGGAATCATTAAGGGCTTTATCTAACAGTTCATCTGGATAACCCCTACTTCTGAAGTGATTGAGCATAATCTCTGATTGGGTCACAAATTCATGATCAGTTGCGCAATTTCTTCTCAACCTAAGGATCTGATTTTTAGGGATATTTGTAATCCATGGCTTGTGATGGCCACTATTAAAATGGAGATAATTTCCTGTACCTACTGGTTTCATGTAGTTAGTGGAGACAAGTTTGTTCTGAAGTACTGAGAATGTGATATCTAAGAAATTAACTGAGACAGAACTGAAAGTGTGAGTAAAAACTAAATTAAAAGTGTTGGTGTTCAAAAAGTTAACAAATTCTAAAGCTTTGGTGGGTCCCCCATTCCAGATGATGAAGAGGTCGTCTATGAAACGACCATAGAGGACCAGATTCTCTCTATATGGACCGCCCCAAATAAGTTGTTCCTCTAGGCGGCCCATATAGAGGTTAGCAAAACTGGGTGCAAATCTGGAAATGTGGTTGCTCATTAGAGAAGCTGTAAACTGGCTCTCCTTTGAGCTAGTTTAGTATTTGGAGATGAGATGCTGCGAGCGCAGCGAGCCCCGCGAGGGGACACGGATACCTGTGAAGCCCGCAAGGGGACGGGGATACCTGTGAAGGTATCCCCGTCCCCTCGCGGGGCTCGGAGGCTCGCTGCACTTTATATTCTCAATTCCACGCCGACGTGTATAGTGGGGGATGAAAAGGTCGTAGGACGCGTACCGCCGACCCGCGCGGGCTCGCTGCGCTCGCCACGCTTCGGGTTCACGTTTATAGTGGAGGGGTGGAGTGGGGGTGCATTTAACATTGTAAGCACCCATTTGGGTGCTTATACAATTTTTCATCGTGTAGGGGGCAAAAATCGCGTCGCATCGCATCGCATGCCATCTGGTGTATGGCATGCGATGCGATAAAAACATCGTACGACCAACATCGGGGGCGCAGCTATAATACACAAGTACCGTTAATTCTATTAAAGGCCAAGAAGAAAGAGGCTCCATTTTTAGCTAACCATTCCTCTCAATCACAAAAACCCACCTTCCCCCTGCAGGCAGAGGAAATTACTGCACTCAATGGGGAGAGGGGAGGCGTGTAGACCCAGGCACCCTTAACAAGCCTGGTGCTGCCTTCCCTCCCTGCACCACTGATTATGACTAGAGTCACACTTGCTTTTCCTCCCCTAATGCCTTTTGCATCATACAATTTTACAGATGGTACAATCACAAAAGCTGTAATTTAAATATACCTGTATGAACCACACCCCTCCCCTGATATTGCTCACAATTGATTCACTTATATACAGTGTACACACATTGTCATCCTAGCATTTAACTATTTTTGTGCTTCGCTTTCAGGGACCTCTGAAATGTTTCTTGGAAGCTCTAGGAAGATTGCAGAAGAAATTCTACAATAAGGGAATGAGAATGAATTGTCCAATACGCACATATTTGGTTACCGCTCGTAGTGCAGCCAGTTCTGGTGCACGAGCATTAAAGACCTTGCGTAGCTGGGGCCTTGAAACTGATGAGGCTCTTTTCTTGGCTGGAGCACCAAAGGGACCTCTATTGGAAAAAATCCGACCTCATATATTCTTTGATGATCAGATGTTCCATGTGGAAGGTGCTCAGGAGATGGGAACAATAGCAGCACATGTTCCATACGGTGTGGCACAAAGACACAAGCATATATCTCCTAAGAAGTGAGACTGATATACAATACTGTCTTGGTAGCCTGTCTACCTGGAATACCAAGATTTCTAAATTTATGTTCAAATTAACATGCCAACTTGGACATAAGGACAGGACTCTCATATTCCACGATCTGAAATAATGTAACAATGTAATAAATGGAAATGTGTCATCCGTCAATGGGGCAGATGTATTAAGCCTGGCTAAGAGATAAACTGGAGATAAAGTGGAGAAAATGTGGAAGGAGATAATGCACCAACCAATCAGCAGTGTTTGAAATATGGCAGTTGGAAGTTGATTGGCTGGTGCGTTATCTCCTTTCACTTTTTTTTCACTTTATCTCCAGTTTATCTCTTCGCCAGGCTTAATACATCTGCCCCAATGTTACTAACAGTGTCACTTTTCAATGCAAACTGCAGATGCCTTTGGTTCTTTTACGTCTACTGATTATGTGTCTTTGAGCTGACCGGAGTGTGTGGCTGTAACATCAGTGTGTTATTATTCGTGCGTCTATGATGTGCACTGGCATTTGTGCATGTGTTTTTCTTATGCTTACCCTTCTCTATGGCCAGAACCGAGTTTCACCCATTATTGTAACACTTTGTGGAGGTGTTGGTTTGTTCTACTAATTGTAATTACTATTACATTTCTCATTTACTACTATATTGTTTATCACATCATTTTAAGACATTCACAATGGACCTCAGCTGAAATTATACCAAAAACTCGAGTCACATTGGGTAGCTGATGTAGAACTGAACATTCACCTGTTTGCTTAGCATGTCTTGCGTGTTTTTGTCCATGCATGATCCAGAACCGTGTGCATACAAGTATAGGCTATGCACACTTTATGCAGTTATAATAACTCATCTATATTTATCATCTAAGAAGTATAGCACAATCTTCATTGGGCACAATTCTGTGAGGGCAAAACTGATGCAAGCTACAATTCTACTCTAGGTTCAAGTGCGCACTGATGATAATGACAGTTAGCAGACAAGGCAGCCCTATCAGTTACACTCCAAGATGCATACAATTCTGCATGTGGGTGAATAAATGCATTTTCTCTGTGGACTCTATCGAGCTATATTTATTAAAGTTTAAAATTGAAAAGTGGTATTGTTGCCAATGCAACCAATCAGATTCTATTCTATCTATCATTTTCTGGGATGCAATAAAGAAATGATAGACTTAATCTGATTGGTTGCAACATCACCAATTTTTAGTTTTGGAATCTTTAGTAAATGTACCCCTTAATTGAGCAACATACGCATACTTTCCTACTGGGCGGTTCTTGAAAATCATGTTGCACTTGCGGCCACCCGGAGAAGAAGTTAAGTCACCCTCTGCGCAGGGGTTGTTAGAGGGCAGTGCCAGTGTAAGGAATTGTGGCACCCTAGGCAAAACTTCAACCTACTGCCCTCGCACCTTCCCCCCCCCCAACTAGACCCTCAATTGAAAGTGTGGAGGTGGTCTCCAAAGCCCCATACACACTAGGCAACGTTTTGGAAACCGATATAGTTAACAATCATCGGTTCTGGGTTCTGTTTGCTCACACTGAACGATATTGGAAAACAACCTGGCTGATCATGCAGGTCATTGGCTATGTAGCCAAATTGACCTGCATGTTCAGAAGATGGCAGGGGTCGTTAACGATGTGCGGGAGCACACATTAATAAAATTATTGAGTGTACAAACTAGAAGATATAGTAAAAGATATATAGTTCAGAAGGCCCTTTGTGAGTTGTGCCAACCTGGTTGCTTCGCCTTGGAGGAGGCAGACAAAAAGTTATCATGTATGTATTTGCATGATTTTCATCCAATTTAGCATTAGCCCATAAAGCCACAGTGACATCATAACAATGGACAATAAAAGGCTAATGCTGTGTACACACGGTGCAATATGATTGCTAGCGATATATTGCCAGGAATCATATTGCTCAGTGTCTCCTTTTCATCAGCGATGAAAAGGAGACACTGCTACGGGGCGGAGGGGGAGCGCAGCAGCAGCAGACGCTGCTGCTGTCACTTTGATGAGAGGAGGGAGGGAGCAGCGGCACGGGGCTGGGGAGATCAATGCTGATCTCCCCGGTGCTGACCTCCCGGCACAGCGATCGCCTGGGAAAGCCGCTGGTCGCAGGAGCATGCTCCTGCGACCAGCGACCATTAGGCAGTGCACACGGGAGCGCGCATATTCCCAGCGATTTTACATGAAATTGCACCCGTGTACTCACCTTAAGCCTGAATCCCTCTATTGGCAGCAGCACCAGGGTACATTAAATAAAGCAAACAGATAAAAAGGGAACTGGCAATTTCAATGTCAATTTGCATTGTCTGCATCTTTGTTTAATGTTTGATTCGCGTCTTGTTGTTTTGTTGCCTACATATGACTTGGATTGTACAATAGAATGTATGCTGTTCCTGTGAATGTGACATCTGGAATGTACTGATAAGCTATTTGAAATAAAAAACAAAACAAAAGAATCAGTTGGAAAGTGTATGCAATTAATTGATATTGTTTCCATATGCCCCATAAGGTGCGTACACACGGGGCAATATTATCGCTGGCAATATATTGCTCAGCAATCATATTGCCCCGTGTCACGTTTTCATCTGCGACCAGAGATGGTCGCAGATGAAAATTTAAACACTGCTGGGTGAAGAGGCAGGGGATGTCACTGGTTGGAGGAGCATGCTCCTCCGACCAGCGACCATTCAGGGGCTGAAAACGGGAGCGCACACCCGGCGATTTATCGCTGGTGCACACTCCAATCACTGGGAATATGGTCGCTCAGCGACCATATTCCCAGCGATTTCAGCCCCTATCGCCCCCGTGTGTACACAGCAATACACACTAAACGATTCCTGCCAATATTGTTGCTGACGGGGACCAGGCATGCCCAAGCGTTTTAAGGGAGGGTCTGTGACATCAGCACACGCCTCGATCAGCCTGTCCCTCTTGCAGATGACCATTAGGGTCAGGCTTACTCGTATTTGCACATACTGGGAAGGTCATTCGATGGTTCATGAATTGCACATGGATTTCAGAGTGGAATTCATTCGCAGAACATTTGCAGATTTGCATGGGGCGGGTTTTCTATCTGAGCAGTGGCAACCTACTCGCAGGCATCTGCAACTCTATAGATGAGTGATCAGGTCTGAATCAGGCCTCCATTACAGATCATGAATAGGACCTTTACTGACAAGTTCACAACTATTTTTTTATGCAGGGTATATAGTGGCTGCTTCTGCATGTACAGATGAAGCCACGCTCATCTGTATTGCCAGAGCGCTGAGATGACTCATTCTTCATTTGCCCCAGGCTGTGGCGAATGGAATGCTGGTGGGAGCTAAGATAAAGGGGAGAGGCTGACTCCCCAGTGGTCCCCTCCACCCACGCTTTGACCCAAATAAACAAGCCAACACTTTCAATTGCCAAAAACTGTCATAGCTTTTATTAAATCAACAACACTTCAACCATAACATTACACCATATGTCGCAGGGCCAGGAAAGGATTGGTGAGCAATGTTCAATCTCAGTGGATGGGGCGTGTCCGGCCCGAGCAAGCGAGCACGCCATATCCCGCCCCTCCTGAGCAACCTATGGGTGGAGGCGCGCTCGTCCCGACTATGCGGGCACAATGCGTCCCGCCTCCCCTCCTCTGTACCCATGGGTGGAGGGGGTTGCCCTGACGGGTATTGGCAACCCCAGCCCCCTCCCTTACCACCTGGGGACCGTGCACCTTGCGTATAACACCTTAACTTGGCGCGCCACCCTTGCGGCCCAACTGTCGTAAGCTGGAGCCAGGCGTGCAGCCTGGTGAATATGCTTGGCTGTCTGACGTCTCCTTCTGTACCATTGCATACCATGTCTTGCTCACCCCTTTCCCCTAGCCACACGAAGCCCACGGCCTACCGGGGGCTGAAGCCCCCGCCCTGCGACACCTACTGACACACCTGTTCTAGCACCTCTTGTAAAGCATTGTTAAATAAATCCTGCCCAACTTCTGACAGGTGCACCCCATCACTCCTGTATAGCCCACCATACTTCGGTGTGATGTCTCGATGTCTCACAACTCTCCCCCCCATGGCCGTAACTAACTTACTTATCGCTGCGTTCACCCTTTTTCTGGCTCTATCTATTGGCATCTGCCCTTGCTCCTCGCCATAACACTCTTGGGATTATGCTGGACCATATTATGTGCGTGCTGCTCCACCGCCCGTTCAACCATTCCAAATCCTCCCTCATCCCCTTGATAATGTCCAGTGATTTTACTTTACCAAGGTCTTTACCTCCTAGATGCACTATCAGGGCTTCCGGTGCTTGGCCCTCCACTGTCTCCTGCCGCAATACCGCCTTTCTGAATTGGGCCCAACACATGCCCCTGACCAGTAACCATTTCGCCTCCCATCTATCCCGTGCCAGGGTCAAGTTACGCCCATAATTATAATTATGCCCAGTGGATGAAGGAGTGTCCAATTATCCATATGCTTGCCCTATCTGTGCTGCCTGCGAAAAGAGTAAACCAGGGGGGGGGGGGGGGGAGAATTGGGGTTGTTAGTATTTTTCAACCCTTGCTGCTTTCTCCCTGGAGGCCCTGGGTCTGATGTACCTCTTGTAGCAGTCAGATTTCCAACCTCCCAACCTTTTGATGTCCCCCACTGTTCCCCCTTCCTCTGCCGCCAATGTGGCCGCACCTATCCTAAATGAATGCGTGCTGAATTTGCCCGCACTCCAGCCCAGCTTTGGAATGCATTTTTGTAAAACAGCTGTAAACTGATACCTTGTTAGTGACGAGGTGTTGTCGTGAGTCAAAAACGCTGGGCCCCCTGGATGCCTAAAGCTGGCAAAACTCTGGACCGCTGCCACCGGGCAGACTGCTGGGTCCCTATGCCTTTCCAGCTGTACCCACCTTCCTTTACCCATTTGGTCTGTTTTGGACCTGTGGATCCTGCATAGTCCTTGTCTACCACCACATTCTTATAAAGCAGGCCTGAGTTTGCACTTCTATTTGACGCTGCTACCAGCTCGCCAATTCTAAAAGCTCCCCCAAAGGCCATGGTAAACGCTGTCTTAAACAGCCGTACCTCGCTCTCGCTGCTGCAATCTTGCTGCACTATGTTTACCAACTCCTTTAGCCTATCCGTGGTGACTGGCTTCTGTGGATCTGGAGCCCAGCCCCTGAGAATCGTGCGCACGATAAAAGCCTAGGTGTTGTCTTTCCTGCCCTGCACCTTCGTGAAGAATGAAATGCCTGACAGTGTTGTCATCGCTGAGGCTCTGAACGCCCCCTCCTTCCTCATCTTACCCAAAAATGCCAATAGCTGCCTCATAGAATCTCTGCTCACCGTTGCTTCCCCTGCCTGAAATTGTGTCCACTTATTCAAAGCTGCCATATACACTGCCCAAGTTCTTGGTACCAACGACTTCACCACCATATCTCTCAGATCGGCTCCACTATCTTCCAAAGATGAGATGGGCATGTCAGGCCTACTTTTTTGGTTAGTGGTGCGGCCTCCAAAAACGCTCCCCATTTTTGGCGGGACAGCGCATCTGCTATGACATTCAGTGTGCCCGGCACGTGCTTTGCCCTGAACGTAATATTCGCACGTAGGCATGCTAAAACCAGCCACCTCAGTAACCTTACAACAGGTGTTGACGCTGCGCACTGATTATTTTTAACCTGCACTATGCCTAGGTTGTCACACCAACACTGTATATGCCTATTTGCCAGATCCCCGAAATATCAATCGCCACCACTATCTGGAACAATTCCAATGTGGCTAGGTTTTTTGTCAGCCCTGTGCTTTTCCATCTCTCCGGCCACAATTCCACGCACCACTTGCCTTGTAAGCACGTGCCGAACCCTTGAGCCCCTGAGGCGTCGTGTAGAGCTGAAGCTCTTGATTCGGCATGGGCTCTCCACAGCCAGACACCATTAAAATCCTGCAAGAACCTTTCCCAAATGCGCAAATCCTCCCTTAGCTCTGCCCTCAACCTGATAAAGTGGTGTCTCCTTTTCACCCCTGCCGTGGCCCTCTCCAAGCGCCACTTGAAGATTCTCCCCATCGGAAAAACTCTGCACGCAAAATGAAGGGAGCCCAGCAGGAGCTGCACCTCTATCAGTGGGACTCGCCTTGCCCTTGCACACTTTCTGACCTCGCTGCTTAGCTTCTCCACTTTATCAGCAGGTAACCTGCACTCCCCTTTCCATGAGTCTCGAGATCTCGATGCCGAGGTAAGTGATGATCTCCTTGGGGCCCTCTGTTTTCTCTCTAGCTATGGGTACTCCGAACTCGTACAGCATGCCCTCTAGCCCGCGCAACAACCGGACGCATTGCTCTGCTTGCCCTGGTCACACTACCAGGAAATCATCCAAGTAGTGCGCTATGGCCCGAGCCCGTGCGCACTTCTAGACACCATTGCAAGAAAGAACTGAATGTTTAAAATAGCGCGCAAGAGATGGCGCATTCCTTGGGCTAACATTTGTCCACGAAATATTGGCCCTCAAAACAAAAACCCATCAGCTTGAAACTGTCAGGATGCAGGGGCAACAGTCTGAATGCTGACTCGTGTCCAGCTTTGCCATCAAAGCACCTTGCCCCTGTTTCCTGACCATACTCAATGCCTGGTCAAAGGATTGATATTGCACTGTGCACTGCTCCCTGTTCAGGGCGTCATTCACTGATCCCCCTTCGGGAAAGGACAGGTGCTAGATGAGCCTGAACTTTCCTTCGACCTTCTTCGGTACCAGCCCCAATGGTGAAATGACCAGATCGGGCTATGGCGGGGCCACGAAAGGCCCCGCCATTCTACCCAACTCCAATTATTTTTCAATTTTTTCCTTTGCTGCTCCTGGCATTGCCCTAATTGATTTCAGGTTCCTTTCGCACAATGCTGGAGGCACTTCCCTTGTTACCGGGATTGTAAACCCCTTGTTAAACCCCTTGCACAGCAGTTGAGCCTCATTTCACTTGGGATATTTGGCCAGCCAACCAAGCATCCTTTCTAGCCTGGCTTCCTTTCCTTCTACAGCAATCCTTATATACTTTAACATGTTAACCGCCATATTTGGATATGCATCTATGTAGCAGCCTGCATATGCAAACATGCCACTGAGCCAGTTGTCAAATGTCTTATATGCATCTGCCTGCCCCGCTCTTCTCGTTGCACACTTCTCCTTGTCCCTCAGGCCCGCCTCTGTGAGCGTGCAAATATCCACTAACGCCCCTTTTTCTCTCTCTTTTCTAACTTCTTTCGGCAACTGTTCTGCCAAATCGCCAAACTCGTGATCTATGGCATCCCCTTGTGCCAAGAATGCGCATATCCTTGCTTCCGCTACCACCCCCATCTGACTACTTGGTGTGTTTACCCCTAGGCCCTTTGCCTTTTTCCCTCTTTGCCTAGCCCTTGCTGCTTTGAGGTGCTCTCTGCACTCTGCATCATCCTCGCCTGCACACTACCAACAGAAATCAATTGCATACTCATCTCATTAACATCATTAACATTATTGCTCTCACCAGTCCCAAGATCCCACTCTGCGCTGGACGTGGCTGTCAGTGCAGGTGCTGCAGATCTGCTTGCGCTGGACATGGCGACAGGTGTCTCCTTGGTTGGTGCTGCTGTTCTGTGCGTGCCGACAGTGGCTGCTAGTCCGGCTCTGGTTGCATTTGGTGATGCAAATTCATGTTGTGTGAGCGCTCTTTGCGTCGCTGTTGGCGATCCCCGCATCGCCCCACCATGGTCTGTGCTTGCAGCCCTTGCAAATCGCGAGTCTCTCTTGGGTGTTGCATAGAAAAGCTGGCGATGTCCTTGCTGCTCATGGCTGTCAAATGCTTGCTGGCCTGCTGCTGTTGGTGTTACATATTGCCTGCAGCTGGTCCCTGGAGTTGGCTCCATCTGATATCCTCTTCTTGGTGGTGATGTGTAATGTGGGTAACCCCCAAGACAGCTTTTTAAAAGTTCTGCAATTCGCTCCACCACTTGCATGCCCACCCCCTCTGGTTGGTTTGGAGACCAGGTGTGCTGCTGGTGTGGGTTGCTGTGTTGATGAATAAAAGGCATACACTCCCCAGCCTCGCGTCCATCCTTCCCTTAAGAAGGATGGACAGGCGAATCAGCGGCCGCCGCCGCTGGACCCAGCCCCCTGATCTAAATTACTTTCAGGTGGCCGAGCGCGCGTCCCTTGGCCCTGTTGCCAAGCAACCACGGAGCGGCTGCAGGGGAACACCGAGAACTTCAGGATGCGTCCCCCCGCTGGGCGGAAGCCATGTCACCCCGACGGGCGGAAGCCGCATTGTAACAAGTGACACGATGACATTCGCCGGCGCTGGGCGTGTGCGCCCTCCAGACACCGGCTGTCACGGGTGGAGGGCTGGGTTGGATCGTGTGGTGCTCAGGAATCACTTTAGGACCAGATGGAGTAGGGTTAAAGCGGGCTGGTTTTATTATAGATGGTTTCATAAATGAAAATAAATCACTTATTCAAATAACGGCTTTGACATAATGCAAACAAGGAAAGTCCCAAATAACGTCTTTGAGCAAAAGTCTTTAGAAACAATGGAAATAATAATAAAAGGCAATACGGCTTACAAAACTCACGAAGTGGCCGGTGAGACTGAGAGAGATCCAATACACGGGAAAGAGAGCTTTGATGATGGAATGGAGGGTTTATGGCAAAGACAGGCAATGATGGAAATGAATAACAGTCCAGGCAAGGTCACGGGAAAGAAGTGGGTGATGATCCAGGAGGTACGGAGAAGACTGTAGGTGGGTGGTTTTCCAGGCTGCAGGATACCCCAGGAGGCGATGTCACTTTGTGGGGTGCAGACGGACTTCGGGGTACCGGCAGGAGGCCACGGACAAGTAGCATTGGTATCACCGGCACACAAGCAGGAAGGCACGGAGAGGTCAGGATTCCCAGAGTCAGTAACAAGGTGGACTAAGGTGAAGGCTGCAGTGGACAGGAGTAGCCAGGAGTCTCCAACTGCACAAGGCTAGGAAACCTTTGCACTGACACCAGTTCACCAGGACAGATCCCCTAAATACATAGTGGGTGGCTTAGTTTAGACGGTGCAGGAGGGCAGAAAACCTGAACCTGGCGTCCAATCTGCATTTTGCCCACATCCAAGATGGCGGCACCAGCCTCCCGGCACCTCCTCAGTCACAACTCCCCTGAGACTCTCAGGGACCCACCCCCAACACACAGTACCTCCCGGCTGGCCAGGACACAGCAGCACCCCCGCACCAGAGCCCCAGAACGGACAGGCGGCGGCGGGCACGGAGGGGTGAGTACCGGACCTGCCGTGCCCCGCCACGGCCGTCCGTGACACTGGCCTCCCGCTGCCGAGTGTCCGTGGTGGTGACAGCTGGGAGATGTTGCTGCAATGCTGATGCTAACTTCTCCTGGCTTTGTGCTGGTTGATCGGTCAGAGCTGGTGCCGTGATGCTGCTGCTAACTTCTCCAGGTGAGTGTGTGCTCCCTCCACCCCCCTGCTCTCTCTTAACTCTCCTTACCTCCCCCTCCCCTTCTGAAAAGTTCCGGCTGCCCTACTGGAAAGCAGACCTTCAGAGGTGACAAAACGGGGACGGGGCTTAGCTTCACAGCCCCGTCCCTACGCTGGCTTGTGTCCCCCCTTGCAACCCTCCCCCTTATCTGCCGCCGGTCGCCATGGTGGCTTCCTTTGTCCCCATGGTGGCTCCATCTGTAACTCACTAGGTGCAGGTGTGCCCAGGCATTTTCAGGGAGGGCATGTGACAGCAGCGCTGGCCTCCATCAGCCTGCTTCTATCACAGCTGCCAAGTAGCTTCTGGGTTATGCACAGACTGCACACACTGGAAAAATCATTCGACAGTGAGTGAGTTTCAAATGGATTTGCAGCTATTTGACAATTTGCAATATGTTCGCGGGCCTTTCGCAGACTTACACAAGGCAGATCTCACTCTGGCTGAGCTGCGGCTTTCTGATCGCAGGATTCTAAAGCGATCCGGTCTTTTAATAACCCCTTAAATCTCTCTCTCTCTCTGCACATTTTATATTTGCCTCACCTGCAGTGTTACTTGCTCTTTTTTTGCAGCAGGAGGTGTCTGTAGGAACTAGACTCCTCATTTATGCATCTGCCTAAGACGTAGCATCAAACCATTGGTTGCTCTCGTTTAGTCTGTAAACTTAGGAAGCGTACACACAGGGCGATTTTAGCCCTATTTCTAAGCAATCTGACTAGATCGTTTAGAAATGAAGCATGGATCAATCCATGTGTAGGCCCGGTGTTGGCGACTTGAGGGATTGCACATCACTATCGCTGTGAGGCCTACACACGGAGCAATCTGGGTTAGATTTATACTACATGCAGTATAAATGTAGTCATCGCCTAGAGAGACCAACCGTCCCGGTTTGCCCGGGACTGTCCTGATTTAGCTGTGCAGCCAGCCAGGGCGGGTGTGGTCAGGCAGCATTACTGGGAGCGCGGCGCCGGCGCCGCGTTAATGACCTGCTGCTGCCTGTGCTGGTGAGCCCCTGGCGTGACTGAAGGAGGAAGGTCAAGGCGATGACCCGACGGCTGCTGGAGGCTGGAGCCTGCGAGTCGACTCTGCGACTCTCTGAGACTGTCAGTCTGCTCTGCGTCTGCGACGGTGTGCTGCTGAGTGTGCCCCCTGCCTGTATATGCGGCCGGGTGAGTCACTCTGTGAGGGGAAGGGGGGTTGTCGAGCCCCCGACCCCCTGGGTTTTTATCCTTCAATGTCCCAACAAACCTGAAACACAATGCCAAACACTTACCAATAAGGGTACAGCAGATCCCAATCATGTGATCAGATGGACCCATTACCAGTCAAAGTGCCCTATTCAAATCAGGAATTGCTGGCAGTACTTTGAGAGTACAACAACTCTTCCAGAGGCTAGTACCATGACTTCAGGGTTTTTTGCTCTGCATTCTACACACCAGATCCTGACTACCTACACCAGTGTTTATCCTGAAGAACTGTGCCAGTGGTCATTCACTGATAAACTGAGAACTTGCATCAGTGTTGTTAAATGGACATTCTAAAATACAGCACCTGTCTTCAAGTGCCTGAATACGGGCTAACCCCTAAACCTGAAATCTGTGGATCCAGCAGAACCTGACTTAAGGTCGACATGGGCCAAGGTCGACATGACTTAAGGTCGAATTTGCATAAAGGTCGACATGAGGAAGGTCGACTGGTCATAAGGTCGACATGTGTTTTTCACTGTTTTTTTATCCGAATGTCGACACAGTCGACATGGACACAGTTGGCAATGGGAATCGGACGCTCGCAATGCTTCGGGCACACTATTTTATTCTCCCACTACGCCCTAGTGGATGGTAGGGCATGAAATACCGCCTGTCGGCACATGTCGGCTCAAAAAACAGTGAAAAACCCATGTCGACCTTATGACCAGTCGACCTTCCTCATGTCGACCTTTATGCAAATTCGACCTTAAGTCATGTCGACCTTGGCCCATGTCGACCTTAAGTCAGGTCGACCTTCCTGCCAGTCGACCTAGTGGGGTCGACCTAATGACTGTAGACCTAAGTTCATTCTAATAGATGACCGCTTTCCATCCAGCAAAGGTGTACATGTCAACTCTCCCAGTATATGAATTGCAACTCTTCTAGTGTCAGGACAAACCCTTCAATGTGTTTTTGTCCCATGTTGGAGAGACCAAAGAACTCCTTTAGAATGTATGTAAATCACTTCTCCCCAAAAAAGCAGTTAGTTACATAGGGGGAAATGCAATGGCACCAATGTTTAAATGCCTAGAATATTTTGAACCTTTGCCCGGCTGGCTGAATGACCGCAAACCTCACAACTGTCTTGATTTTCAGGTAGTGGGGTCCGCAGATGGGAGTCTTCCCTGCTACTCACTGCTTTGCTTCAGACATGTCTTCAGGTGGCTTCCTCAGGAGGTGTGTATCTGCTATACCTTCCTACCTCCTGAGGAAGCCGCCAAGGATACTGAAGGCGGAGAAATGTGTAGAGGGCCATGGGGATCATGGCTGGCTAACATACAGGACAGATATTGGTGACGACACTCTGAAAAGACTGCATAAATACGGACTGCACCAGCAGTCGGGGCACCCACCAGGTACTGGAAGCCGGACCCCACAATGTTTTTATGAGCTCTAATCAAGCCTAAAAATACCACTAATATGTGCGCATAGTGGGGGACTTACAAATAATATACTAACCAGTTGAAGCTGATGTTTTATCAAAGAAAGCATGCATACTAGCCTCCCTAATAGGAACTGTTGAACTTTCTTGAGTATTCACTCAATTTTTATGTAGGTTTGTCTTGTCTGTGTTGTTGGCTATATATTTAAATAATTTTAATAAATACATTATTTTGCACAGCGCTGTTCCAATTTGTTTGGTGTTGCTTGTTTCTATATACAAGGGGTTTGGTAATTCCCCTTTTGGGAAACAGCTGCAGTGTAGAATAAAATACCAATCAGCGCTCAAAAGTTTTTTCCAGTATTGGTTGTGCTATACTATTTTATGGAGATGACTGCTTTTGTTCCTAGAAATTTTCCAGATTTTCATTCCAACCAGCCAGATTGGAAAGATCATCTTCTACAGTGGCGTAACTATAAATTTTGCTCCCCCCTGCCCAAAAGTTTGTGGCGCCCCCACCCCCCCAGGCTCCTCTCCAGCGTGTTTCCCCAGCGTGTGACGTAATGAAGTCACACGCATAACGGAGAAGCTGAAGCAGGAGAGAGGAAGAGAGACCAGCAGACACTGCTGCTTCCCTTGGCTCTGATGTATCCCAGGCCACCCCAGCACGACCATCCTGTACACAGTAGCAAATAACCGGCTATATGTACAGTCAATTGAATCAGTGGGGGGATTTGTTGTCTCTGCCATGGCCGCACACGCGCTGTGGATGACTTGCCGCCAGTGCTCAGTCAGTGGGCAGTGACAGGCCGCAGCATGTCAGTGCGTCGAGCGGGTGCCGGCGCCCACACAGACCCTGCTGCTGCTTGCTCCCCCAAGCGGCTGCTGGGGCTGCCTTACAGTAGTTATGCCACTGATCTTCTAGTGTGTATGGGCCTTAGCTCTAGACAGATTGCTTAGAAATTACACTAAAGACCGTATGCTATGGGCAACACATAACTCCCACTTTTGTGACTGGAGTTAAGTAAGCCAAATGCGACCTCTAAATGTCACATCACTTTGGTAACCAAGCAACAATATGGCTTATTAGAATAAGAACATCATATTCTGTGGTGTAGCAAGGCAACTATTTGATTATGATCAGAATTGTAGCATCATAGCCAATATAGTAAATAGGCAGGAGAATCATTTAAAAATGCATAGTAACCTGAAATTCGACATATACAAAGACATTAACAAATACAAAATAGGGATTATATTACATACTAGTCTTAAAGCCCATCCGAAGGACGGGTGAAAGTTTGGGCCTTATTTTAGTTCACTCTTTCTGACAAAAACCATGTGCACTGCAGGTGGGGCAGATGTAACTTGTGCAGATATAATTAGATTTGGGTGGGGTTTTACTTCAAAGTGAGATCTATATTGCAGTGCAAAAATAAAGCAGCCAGTATTTTCCCTTCACAGAAACAAAATAACTCACCCAAATCTAATTATCTCTGCACATTTTACATCTGCCCCCCTGCAGTGCACATGGTTTTGTCCATCTAAGAAGGATTTTGTCAGAAAGAGTGAACCAAAATAAGGCCATTTATGCTTACGCAATTCTTGTTCCACTCACAATACCCAACCACAGCAGGGTAGAAGCTGCTGCAGCAGCCAGAGCAAGTCTCCAACTATTCACCTACCCTTCCCAACCACAGCAGGGCAGGAGCTGCTGCTGCAGGCAGATAAAGGGGGAAATTTACTAACAAAAATTTGTGAAAAAAATCGTATTTTCGTATGTTTTTTGGCGTATATGATTCTATTTGCCGCCTAGCGGCCAATCAGGAGCCGACTTAGCTAAGCGGCCAATAGAATCATTCAGTGGAGAGGCGCGGAAGATGAAAGATCTCTGCGCCTCTCCACAGTCCGATGCGGGAGCTGCCGGAATCACCGGCATGTGACAGAAGACCAGGACTACGGCGGATCAAGATCTTCGCAGGAGGACCTGGGTGTCAGAAACCGCGGTGTGCGTTCGCATCTGCGACCGCATTCCTTAACCGCACGCTGGTGCATCCTGCGACGCAGGTCCTTGTCCTGCGCTGTCCCTGGGTATTCTCCATGGCAGGATCTGTGTGACATTACTCTGGAGTCTGCATGGGCGCCGCCATGACACTTGCAGTCACATGACTTTGTCCTCCAGTGGATTGCCTGTGACCTTGTTGCTCTGACCTGTGCACTGACTCATGTGACCAAAGGTGTGCACAGGTACTTCCTGGACTTAATTGCTGCTGCAGCTTGCAGCCAATCACAGACCAGCTGGGGGGATATAGGTAAGGCCTCTGGGTAGAGACTAGTTCCCATGCAGTATAGGTTACAGGAAGTGACGTTCAGTGAGGGCGGAAGTTGTTAGATGCCCTCACAACGTTTTTAAATTTATGTGTAATTCATGTAGGTGTCGTTTATTTTGTTTTATTTTTGCAGCATTGTACCCTCGCGGGCTCGCTACGCTCGCACGCTTCGGGCACGGTGGCTCGCTTCGCTCGCCACAGATTTATATTCCCCCTCCAGGTATAGGTGGACCCAGGGCATGATGGGAAAATTACCTAAACTGCATGGGATCTAGACACTACCAAGGCCTCTGGCCCATTACCCCTGCCTTGAACAACTAGTCTTAATCCTGTGTGCTACCAGGAGTCAGCGGTCTAGGCTCCATATTCCCTTGTTCCTGAGTAATCTGCTACAGCTGCTGTTGATTCCTGAAAGCTCCCTGGACACCCTTCACCTGCCAAGTCATCTTCCAGCTGCTTATACCATCTGCAGTTCTCCAGAGCTCTCCAGCAACTGCCAGCAAATTTACATTGCCCTTAAAGGGCCATCACCACTTTCAACTCCCAAGTCGACACAGGTGTCAACACTTCATACAATTCCAGCAGTTCCCTGACTGCCGACCTTCCAGCAGTTTCCAGGCCATTCATCGGTTACGATTCTCCAGGACCAGAGACACTCACAGTCCATCTCCTGTGCTAGGCTAGTCAGGTGTGGGAACTCCGGGCAGAGGGTCGCAACCTCACCACTGAACGCAGCGGAGTCCAAACCTCCTTGCGGGGGTCCCGGGTGAAGACCGTCGGTGGTGTTAGACTCCGCGCCTCTGATCAGAGTCACGTCAATTCCCCACCTGGCTGCGTCCGCAGTTCCCATGCCATAAGAACCCTCCATACCTCAAACCACCTGCATTCCAGTACCCAGCATCCTCCACTGGCTCACTGCTGCCGCAGCCGGGTACACCAGTGACCCGAGGCCTGACACTGGGTGAGTTGGATTTCCTTCCACAGGTCCCCCATGGATTTCTTCGGGCCCGGACTGGACGCCGACACAGACGCCGCCAACATGGACCTGGACATGGAGCCGGAAGCCGACATGGAGCAGGACACCGGACCAAGACCCAGGGACCTACCTACGGGCTCAAGATAGGTAAGTATCAGTATGTATGGGCTTTGGATGTATTAAAGTTTTATTTTTATTGTGTGTCAGTGTGTGTTTATTTGACTATTTTTATTACTGTGGAACTACAAGTGCCAGCGGGCCCGTTAATGCCCCGCATGCTGGGACTTGTGGTTCTCCAAGTCCCAGCTTGCAGAGGAGGCCTTCTGGGGCTCATAGTTCCACAGTAAAAGACAATCGTTTTTATTCTATTTTTTTTTTACACTGAAATCAGCCCGATGACCACCGCACAGGGTCACCGTGGGATGAAGGGGGCAGGGGGTGTTTGCATGGGAACACAAGCAAAGCATCCATTTGCAATACACCAGAAATGTATGCGCAGTGGCGGGGGGCAGGCATTTGCTTGCTCAGCAGGCAGCATTAGATAGTTTACTAAGCAGCAAATGTATGCTGTTTAGTGAGCCAACCAGAATCACCCCCTAAGCCATGTGCTGTTAGGATCATAGGCGAATCTAGGGGGTGGTCCAGGGGTGCACCGTTTTGTAGTTGAGGCATTGGGCTTTCCAATGAGCCCAGCCCCGTGTCTCTACCCCCCTGGGAACCGGAGATACTGCCAGGCAAAGCTGGAACGTTTTCCCTATAGGATAACATGGGACCCGCTAATTCCGACCCCCACCCAGTTCAACGGCTGCCAGTTCCCCCTTCGGCATCACTGAAGCTCGAGGTTGATCTCAGTCAAACCCAAATCGCTGGGCCTTCAATCTGATACCAGGCTGGATCCATATGGGTGTTAATGGTGATTAAATATGACCAGAGAGACAATAAGTGAAAAGCGCAGGTTACGTAATAAGTCCGCAACCTGCGTACCCTTTATACCTAACTACGTGCGAACAAAACGTAGCGCAGTCGTAGCGTACCTTTTATTGTATTTTGTACACCAAGAACCAATACCTTAATAACAGATTCCTTCGCAGTACTTTGTCTCTAATCTGCGAATATACCTTAAAGGACAGTGTCAGTACTATACCTTATCACTATTATGCGAATAAACAGACACGACCACTGTATAGAAATAAGGAGGTAAGAACTCCGTAAAAAGGTTGTATTTAAGACCCTAATGGACAAAAGGGGGTTTACAGAAATAAAAATAAACAGGTATAACAAGTGATACAATATACTAACAATGAATACTAAACAGGCTCTGCTAGGGGGAAAGAATACAGATACAAGACACAATCAGCCAACAATACAATAAGAATAAATACCGTGAATGCAACCGTTACCCGTCTCATCAAATATGTGAAGCGCAGTCCGGTCAGAGCTCGCTATCGTTCAAGGATGAACTATAGCCCGGTAGAAAGTCAGGGAAAGGTAGATGTGCCGAAGTGACCAAGGCAGCCCTGGGTCACCTTTCTTATAGGGTCAGAAGGGGGAGGTCAAAGGCCATTCCTATTGGTCAGAGATCGTATGTCAGGTCCATTGTGATTGGGGGGTAAGATGATACACCTGGTTTGACTAGGTGCAGGGGAGTGAATTTTAAGAGTCCTTTGTTTGATGGTTTCGGCGTCAGCAGTGATAAGAACCAGTTTCATCTAGGTTCCTTTGTTACATACTTTCAACAGAAACTGTCTCTGGAATATGGATTATGTCCATAACTATCGGGCCGTGTATATTGCGAAATATTCGCAATGACCGGAATACTGCGCATAATGAACGGAACGGAACGGTACTAAACATGATACAGACAGATGCGTGCAGGGCTAACTAAGCTATGTGTGGCGTTCTAAACCTTTAACTATATTTCATTTAGTGTAAGTATGTTATTATGAATTTATGTGTGATAGTATGGCTACTCTTCTGGTCCACTTTGTCACACATACTCGGGTATGGAAACTTTATTTGCGCAACTCTGCGAACCAAAATGGCGGCCATACTATCCTAAAATGGCGTGTGTGTAACTAGACTTCCACAGTCCACCCTTTAACAGTAAATATAAAACTGTTACAATACAAAACATTTTACACGACAATACAGAAATTCATAATCCTAACAAAGAAATTGGGATCCATGAAATAAACATATAAGGGGAGTAAACCATCTGCTCTTGGCCGATCCAGGATCACGGATAAACGATGGGCCGCATTTATCGAACAATCTACTCAGGGTCACGAAGGATAATGTACAGTTTTGGGATAAAAATAAAAACAGGGGTGGTTACAACATATACACGTTTTTCAGATATGGCCTCCTTTGGTAGGTATTGTTTGTGACAACAGACCCTTGAACTCTTTGTTGTCTCTCTTTTTGGTATGCTTTTAAGTATGATGGTATTATCACTATCAAACATCCGGTCCTGGGTAATGTGTCAAGTTTATAGATTCTACCTTGACCTAAACTGGGATGGGTAACACACTCTCAGAACTCTGTATCGTCCGTCCAATGCCTGGCAGCAGTGCGGTGGCGGTATCCTTGATTTTGAAGATAAGGACGGATAGTGGGGGGGGGGGGAGACAAGAATAGGACCCACAACAATAGAGAAAACTGAGAAAGGAAAACATTTTGTTAGTGATCCTTCCAACCTGTTACCAGTGGGGTGTGTCACAGTCCCTTTTGTAGCTTGTACAGGTTGCTTGACCTTAGCTGCTCTCCAGTCATCCCGAAATGGTGCCTCTTAGCGATTTCTTTCTTTCGCCCTCGAGTGTAAGGACCTTCTGGCTTTCTGTTCCTTTGGCAGTAGGACGAACGTACCCGAATCTCTCTCTGCGACTTTGTTATTGAGGTAGTGCTGGTCAACAAGATTTGGGGTGGTTCTTTCCAAAGGTCTATCAAGCAACCTGTATATGGCAAAGCAGGGGAAACAACAACATCTCCTGGTTCATGGTTATGACCTTCACAACAGGTGTCAACAAAGTCCTTTTGCTGCAGTTTTCCAGGTGTGGATACATCACTTGCATTTGTGGTCTAGGATCTCCTTGTGGGATTACCATAACCTGTGGCTGCCCGCCAAGCAATGTTTCGATGGGGACAAATGAGGTGGAGTTCTGAGAGTGATTCTTCTACTACTACAAAAAGAGATTATGGGGTGTACCATCAGTCCCTAAAGGTTCACACATGACTTAAACCTTTCATATATATATTTGCATACTCAAGGGTGCTTCTGGGCTGCCATATCTATACACACAAACGTCAACATATATATATATATATATATATATATATATAAAAATAACTTAAATGCTTCTAGAGTGGACTGTACAAAGCCAATTTTGTATTACCTGCAGAGGATCCTGCTGGAGGAGGGATGTGGAGATGGCTCTGTGGGAACAGCCGTTGCAGTTTCTTTCCCCCAGACAAGTAAGGCATGATCCTGTCGTCTTACCTGTCTGTGGGCACACTAGTAATTTCGGACTAATTTTTCCACATACCTTCCCTGTCAAGACAAGTCAGGCCATGGGCTATCTCTGTCCTGACAGTTTGGCATGTTCTCAGAGCCACTGGTTTTCCTTGTCCATCTTTCTATTCCTGTCCACATCCCTTCGGCTTCCAGACTGCTTCTCCTGCAGGGGACACAAATCTTGTATTTCTATGTGAATATACTGACATTTACAGGGGGAACACAAACATTATCCGCAGAGCGCATGGCTCACCCAGCTGCCTTGCCAGCATGTTCATTATCAAGTGACACTGAATCCTCATCGAAGATGTGGGCTTTACACTTGATAACAGCCACTCTGTCCGGCAGCTGTGTGACTGTCAGAAATCTTTTAAACTTACAACGCTTGCGCCACTGGAGTGCCAGTTACTGAAACAAAACATCTGAGGCGCCATAGGGCCTAAGATCTTCTGTATTACCCCAACAAACGTACTTGGAGTCGGCATGAATATTGGCTGTTTTTTTTTCTCTCAGCCCGTAGTACTACTAATGAGACTGCTGTTGCTGAGTGAGACGTCCAATGGGTTCAGCCTCTACTATGCCTTTTCCATCTATTACGGTATAGCCAGTGTACAATTTTCCCCTCTCTGTGTTGTGGAAAGAAAAATGATTTCCCTCTTCCAATGGGTTGTTACCACCCTTTGGGGGCATGCTGCAAAGGTCTGATTCAAATGTGTCATGCAATCATATTCGTCTCGGCTCCCCCCTAAACTCCACCATTCCAGCAACCTCAGCACCACTCCACCCCCTGTGCCTTGGAGGGCACACCTGGTAGGAGTGTTGCTGGGATTACAATATTACCCGTTTTACTGGTAACATCAATGCAAGTTCCCATTTAGTGGACTTGGCTGATGAATATTTTTCACATGTTTAGGCAGAATTTTAGGAATGTCCAGACTATATGAGGAGCATAAACAGTTAAAACACACCCCAACACCACATTCTCAGTTTTGTTTACCGGTAGTGCTATGGCAACTACACTGTGTAGACAAGTAGGAAGTGCTCAAATAATAGGGTTTAATTGTACACTGTAGTACGACATTGGTCAGGCTGGCATCACCAGGTTTCTTACGTCACTATATCTGTCGCCCCCTCAGCAGGTCTAATATTCTAAATCACATGGTCCCTTGTGTCAGTTTTATTACCCATGGCAAAAAGATATTTTTTTTTGACTACTCGCTTTATGGGGTACCGCATATTCACAATGGGTATTTCTCTGCTGGGAGTGCGACAGATCTTTCAAACTATTTTTCTATGATTTGTGGGTTTATGGTTACTAATGTGTCCCAGATTTCCCTCCCCCTCCCCCTCTTGTTCAGGCGCAACCGCAATCCGTCCTGAGATACCTTATGTCCTGCCTCAGGAGGATACACCAGAAGTTGTCTATCGCCAACTGCTGGTGCTGTGGATGAGGAAAGGACATAACAATAGATCATTAACCCATTGTATTGGTATTTACCCATTTGTGGGCCGTAAGGACAGTGTGCGATCTTGCAAGACCCGGGGGAGGGGCTTGGTGGCTCTCTGAGGTTTCTGGAACAGAAAAGTAGGGGAAGGAGAAAAAATTGGAAAAAGAGAGAGAGAAAAACTCAAAAAGGGTAGAAAATATTAATGACAATAATGTGTACATTTATTTTCAACCGAAATTTTTTCTTTTATTTTGATGACACCAGGATTTAGCACTATGGGGGAATTGGCTCTCAACTATTTGGTTCTTACCCTTTTCAACTCCTGTTCTGATTTGTAAGCCCTCCCTTTCTTTCTGTTTCCCAGTGTGGTTGTGACTATGGGCTGTGTCTAGGGGTATTTAGCTAAAAGTTCTCTTATGGGAACCTTGTTATTTCACTGGGTATTTTTCCAGCTCAACCTCAGATTTCAAATGGTGAAGCTGTACTTTGGGGCGCTATGCTTTCTGTTTTTAACAGGGTTTCTATTGAAGCTATGGTTGCCATTGATCCTGTGTCCTTCCCATCTTTAGTTCAAAGGGAACTCGGTATTTGTGCTGTAGTTTTTAGCTACCTTAGATGGATTTGACTCTATAACAGTGGAATACAACATTAGCCTCTGAGGACTGTCCAGCATATCTTGCACCTCTTGTGTAAGATTTCTAGGAGTGTCCAGAAATACCCCATCAGGGGTGCAATAGATGACACATCCCATTTTACATGGTAAATCTCTACCCAGGAGGTTAGTCGGGGCCGCTGCAGCCAACAGAAAAGAGTGTTTGGTATGCAGAGGCCCGCTTGTAACATCTGCTGGTTTCGTCAGTGGGTAATGCTGTACTTTTCCTGTTACCCCAAATGCTGCTACTAATTGCTTGGCACAACCTAGACCAGGAGGGAATGTTGTTAACGGGTTTGATACAAAAAAAAAACTTTATTTTTAAACTATTCCACTTACCCATATCTGAGGCTCCTCCCTCAGATATTGTCTTATGTTACTTGGATGTGGGGTGTATGTGTGTCCTACTCCCTGTTTGCATATATGTGTCATGCTTAGGGCGGCGTTGGCTACTAGGTGGGGCTATGGCTATGTAATGAGACCTACCTGTCTTCTCCCATTGTGTCTCCCAGTTACTTACATATGTGTTATGTTTCCTATGGTTACTTACCCTGCAATGTCTGGCTATGTGTCCTTTGTTTCCACATTTGAAACATACCGTTTGGTTTTGTCTTTCTGTCATAAATCGTTTGTCCAGACCAACAGCAGATTTCTTTAAAGTGTGTATTGACATCTGTCTGCAGTTGGGGTGAATGGTTTCTGTGTTGGTTCTCAGATTTTCCCTAAGACCTTGTATCAGCACAGAGACAATCCCTCCCTTAAGATGTATGCCGTCCCTGGGGCTGGGGATACCAGAGTGTTTTGGCAACGCCTGTAAATCACGGTTGAAATATCCGCTGGTGGACTCACCATCTTTCTGTGTGATGGTGAACCCTAGGGTATTTTCAACTGTCGCTGGGAAATATACACCCAATTGTATATTTATTAGGCGTATATTTTCCTGGTTGCCCTGTTCAGTTAAAAACTTATCGCCCTCCACACCACTGTCTCGAATGAACTTATGGACATCTATGTGTGAAGGGAGGCAAGCTCTCAACATGTATCGCCAATCCTTATTGGTGGGCTCATCTGAATTTCCTCGCTCCCTTACAAATTTCTGACACTTTGCCAGATCTTTGCTGGGATCAGGAACATTTTTGATGATTGAATGACGTTCCAATCGTGTCCATGTATTGTGCATGTCACTATCCTTTACAGGCATTACCTCATCCCCGTCTCCCCGTCCACAAGGAGGTTCCACTGTGTGCAGAGGGTGGATCTGTATCCCCCCTGCACCATTGGACAACATCCCAGGAGCAACTATCTCTGTGCTGTGTTGTGTGTACTTACCTGTGTCTCCAATCGTGTTCCTGGCATCAGCCATCTCCTCGACCAGAACGGCAGCAGCAGCTTGGGCTGTCTCAGCCTCTCTCTCCTTTCCGCTAGATTCGCAAGGGATGGCTGATGTCAGGAATCTCCCTTGTGGATCTGTATCTTGCTTATAGGGGGGTAAAAACAGGGTACAAGTTAGCAATGGATACATTATTACTCATGTCTTTCTTATGAGTCATTAACCCCTTCGGCACATATGGGGTTGGGGGAGCTGATTCTATTGTGGCAGCGGTTGCATTTTTATTGTGGCTGATTGCGTCAAGTATTGCCAGACCTCTGGTTCCCCATTGTTCCTGTCCTTCCTTCTGCCACAATTTAAGAATATCTATATGCTTCACTCTCTCCTTACGACTGGAGAGTAGGCATATTTCATCTTTTACTGCTGATAAGATTTCTGGATCGAAGCTACCAACACTGGGAAATTCTAACTTGCTGCCTGTGTATTCCTTTTTCATTTCTTTTGGTAAACAACTGCGAGTTCACCGTGCTTCCTGCACATAATAAAAGCCGCCGATCCTTTTGGCCGGCTTGCTTCCTCCCTAACATGCACGTTATCACAGCGTGACCCGTTATTACCCATAATTACAGGAATAAACGTTCACAGCTTAATAGATACCGGTAGGTTATTTAAGTTGAGAGCTCCCCAACCACTCACTTCTCCACACAGTGGCACTATTCCGCAATCAAGCGTGAAGCCCACAATGCGAGGTAATGTACTCAATCGCCAAGTCTTTCAACTAGTAGCGAACTACTAGTCAACTTGCAAGGCGCGGCCAGTCTCTCCAGGGCACAACAAACTTGTTTTCCTGTGCCCCCAGAAACTGGATTTCTAAAGTAGCTAATCGGAAACAAGTGCGTTCCGATGTATCTTCTTGTACCCTCCTAGCGGAATCAATTCCACTGAAGGGGCAGTTCCTATGTGTACGTCGGCACGTACACCCTGTCCTAACTGGACTGTCCTACACTGGACTACACTGCGCTGAGTCGTGCCGTCACACACCCGTTCGCCTCAGTTATGTTTCACACTGGGCGCTATACATCTTATGGTCTTATGCTTATTTTTGAAATATTTCTGTACAGAAAATCTTCCCAGGCCGGTAGCTTTTCACTAGATACTTATGCAGGTATAAATCCCTTATAATACGCTATAGGAATCTATTAAAATAATGCTTGAGTTGCTTGTTTTAAAAAAAATGAACAAAAAGAAAAAAAAATTATTTTCTTTTATTAATCACCGCCTCATTCGCAGTATATTACTATACTGTTTAAATAAAGCTAGTGGTTTAATACTGTTCACCTTTGAGTTCCTATGTGTGCTGCATTTGCAGTACCAATGAACAGCCACGTGTGTACGTGCGTTGTTCACAGGCCGCCGATGAATCGGCCACCCACGTGTTCTATAGTGTATTTTCAAGGTTGCGCTCGGGTTTCGCTATACGCAGTAATTGCGCCTAAATGTGGAATAAATCCCTTAACTCCGTCCGAAAGTTACGTATCAAGATGCGAAATAAATCCCGCACTTAATCCGTAAATCACGTACAAAGATGCGAAACTTTCCCGATGTGGGCACGTGCGCGCGCACCTTGCGTAATACACAATAGACGCTTTACGTTACTGCGAAAGGCCCAGGACTTGTCGCCACGTGGCGGAGTCCCTGGTTTTGCAGTAACTAACAATAAAAGTTATAGTTTTGCACAGAGGGGATCCTCTATGTACTATAATAAACACAGACTCCACGTGTGCGAACCTTATCGCACGTGGTACATATACTGTAATGAACAAGCAACTCAAGACACTATACCCCGTTAAACTACTTGTGGCAGGCAGAAGTACAGTTTACTAAATACTTAATATATGCTTTAAACACGTGGTTTTCACTTATTGTGCTCCGGGTTCAACGCTAGCACTTCCCAAACCCCGCACCGCCGCGGACCTGGCCTATCCAGCAATGGATAATACTTCCACCCTTTTGCTGGTATAGGTCGGGTCGCACGCCTGGTACTGAGTTCTGGAATGTGGAGCGGACGGACGATGCCCCCAATTGTTAATGGCGATTAAATATGACCAGATAGGCTGGCCGTACAAGGAGCAGGACGCACTACTAGTGTGCTCCTGCATATTGCCCAAAAAAAGCCCTTAAAACCCCATAATATCGGCTCCAGACCAGCTGTGGCAGACCAGCAGCCCACAGAGGACACTCCGCTTCAGGGGTGAGGTTGCCGCGGAGTCGGGGAAGGGAGAAATACCTTCCTGCGGATTGCGGCCCTCACCTGAGCCGGAGCCGCGGCCTAGAGTAGTTTCCTGTGCCCGCGGCGGAGCTCCACAGCCGCATCGCGGCTGAAAAACGGACCCGGGGGCCACCGGAACTGCGGTTTTCTGCAGGGGGGCCGGGAGGGGAGCTTGCTGGACTCCCCCAACACTTCTGAGTCGACTGGGTGGCACAGAGGACGGGTGAGAGGACGGTATTTGCGGGCGCCCCTCAGGCCTCAGAACTAGCGGCGGCCATCTTGGATTGTGCTGACTGGGAGAACTGCTCCCACAACAAGTGAGTAAAACTACTGAAGAGGCTACTCACCAGCCCTTATCTGTCCCAAACAAAGAATAAACACCACAGACCTGGAAATATATTAAAGACCTTACAGGCTGTTGCTGCACACTAAGACACTGAGGAAAAGTCCAGTCTGCCTTAGACTCACATATCTATCCATCCTCATTACTATACTGGAGCGCCATCTTGTGGAGACAGCGAATTCAACGCTCTGATACAATACTTTATTTCTACTCTGCCCAATACCTCTTATACTAAATAAGTACACAGAATTCCTGCATACTGTATAATTCTTCTTCTCAAGGCCGTGACCCATCAGGGGACTCTCGCTCCTGCAGCTACCTCCTTCGAGGGTTTGTCAAACAATGAACTCCCTGGCCAAAGTTGGCCACACCAATACATCAATAATGGGCTGACAGCTACATCTGACTGCAGGCCATGACTCCCTAACCACCCGTACAGTATGGGGAGGTGCGACCGCTAGTCTTCTACCGGGCTTCTTTTACATTAAACCTCCTGCAATGTGCATCTAAACTGCTAAAGCTGTTCTCCCACCCCCCTCCCTCTTTTTCTCAAAGTTCATCTACTTATGGGGAAGACCAGGAGAGGCCAGCAGACGCCGGGGTCTAAAAATCCGAGCGACAGTCAGTCAAAACCCAATATTTTCAGATACCTCACTCAAGGTCCAGGGACCAGCGCAGAGGACACTCATACATCCTCGGATTGCTCACAATCGCCAAAAGATCCCCTCCTAATGGATCCCTCACCAAGCGCCTCCATTTCGCAAACTGCGGAGGTCACGCTGACAGAAGTCCTAACTTACCTCCGTACTCTGCCCACCAAAGCAGACCTCCCATCCAAAAAAGATTTCCTCGATCTGGAACAGTCATTGCGTGAAACAATCAAAGTGGAAATTTCAACGATCCAATCAGACCTGACCCAAACGACTCAACGGGTTTCGGAGCTGGAAGATCAAACTGGGGACATTGCCAACTACCAGGACAAACTCTATGAAATGGCTTCCACTCACGCACAAGAACTGGTGTCTCTCCAACGCCGTCTAGACGATATGGACAACAGGGGGAGGAGAAACAATCTACGAATTAGAGGCCTTTCTGAAGACATACAGGGTCCTGGCATTATAAACGCTCTCACGAAAATCTTCAATGAGATAACTGAGGCCACACCTGATAACAACATTATCTTTGATCGAGCCCATCGCGCCCTGAGACCCCGGGGGCTACAATCCGACAAACCTAGAGATGTCATCTGCCGCCTACACTACCATAGAGAAAGAGAGGACATACTGAACAAGGCCCGAAAGCTAGAAGCCATTGAATTCAACGGCGACAGAATCCAAATATTCCCGGACCTCTCCTGGAGCACCCTCCAACAGAGACGCCTGCTCAAACCCCTCACCGATATACTTAAGCAGAAGAATATTAGATTCCGGTGGGGCTTTCCATTAAGCATTCAAGCCTCCCACGAAGGTAAACTAGTGACTTTACAAGCCCCGGAAGAGCTGGACTCGTTCTGCAAGGCGATAGACATACCCAGACCGCATCTCTCGGACTGGATACACCTGACAAAGCGTCTAGAGCCTCCTCGCCCCCCGCCCAGTAATGCACGCTGGCAGACGGTGGGGAAGAATACCGGTACAGCTTCAGCATCTGGACTTGCCCAACCTGACGTGGGAACTTGAAACAGAGTTCCCCCTGATGAGCTGACCAACACCTTATGGAAAGAAGGTCTGCTGGAACCATATAAATATTCTCTTTTATAGAGATAAGTACTGCCCTTTGAAAATGTTTCTGACTACTTTAGGTAATGTTGTCCTTATGAGGAGCCTCCCCCTTAGACTGTCTAGTCACCCTAGCCCCCCCTCACACCTACAGGGCGTTCTAGACGTTTAGGGACTGGTATAACTTAACCTTCAATGTTTGATTTACAACAGGTCATACCCCTAACCTCCAATATTTAAGCCTGACTCTTCCTCTTTATCAGACTAAGAGTTTCCCCAATTGTTATGGACCCTATCTAGAGTATACCCTCAGTTATAACCCTAGACCCACTGCTTAAGGGTCGGACAAGTTTCATTTTCTTTTTCATTAACAGTAGCATCCTCCCCTCAGCCCACTGGCACAAGCTCAGACTGGTTTCATAGCTGTGACCCCGTTGGGATAGTTCACTGGCTGAAGTTTGCGTTAGGAGACCCTCTTCCTTTTGGGTAAATATATTCTACAGGGATGGACAGCTTTCGCTTAACAATATAAGCGTTTAACAAGTGATAATGGCATAATTGTTTGAAAATGTAATAAGTTCATGTTCGTTTTAGTTCTACCTCACGCCCGGTGGGGACTGCGAGCACTTACCCCAGTTAGGGTGAACCACACTTTTCTTGGATTGTGATGCCAAACTCTGGTATCGCTAGTTCCAACCGTGGTTATTCATTTATCTTGTTGAAAATGTGTAATTTTTCTGCATTCTTCAAATGTTGTTCCTTTTTTTTCCCTATTTTCTTCTCTGCTCTCTTCCTCCTCTCTAGCCCCTCCCCCTCCCCTCTCCTTTCCCCTTTGCCCATCGATGACTTCATTGGTATGCACTCAGATAGGTGCTGGACGGGCTATATAAAAGTGTATTCTTGCCAACTCTGATATGCCGCCACTAAGCACAGCAACACTTAACCTTTGCTCCCTTAATGTGAAAGGTCTTAATGTGCCTGAGAAAAGGTCCTCGTTAGTTAGAGAACTCAGGGCCAAAAAGATTGATGTAGCTTTCCTCCAGGAAACGCATTTTAAATTAGGCGCCTCACCTAGACTGACTAGCCACTACTATCCCCTAGCATATTCTAGCAGTAACTCCATGGGGAAAACCTTAGGAGTTTCCTTGCTACTAGCTCGCAGAATTCAACCATTGGATATCTCACATCATATATTAGTGGAAGGACGTTGTCAAGTATTGAAATGCACAATATCCTCACAAAAATACACATTTGTAAATGTTTACTTCCCTAATACTAGACAGAGGCAATTCTTTAGTAGAGTCCTGCGGCTTATTGAGCAATATAGAGAAGGCTGCCTCGTGATAGGTGGGGATTTTAACTGGTCCCTGGACCCTCTCCTGGACTGCAACCCAATCCCTAGTTCCCCTCGTATACGTGATCATCGAAAAATCAAACAACTCCTACATGAGCATCAACTGATTGACGCCTGGAGGATTCACAATCCTTCCGTTAAAGACTACACTTACTATTCGTCCCCCCACTCTGTTTACTCCCGTCTAGACTATTTTTTAGTAGACCACCGGTTCCTACAACACTTTACACATAGTGAAATTGGACAGATCACTTGGTCCGATCATGCCCCTGTCTACCTCACAGTGAACGTCTCCCCTCCTTCTCCACGCCCCTGGTCCTGGAGATTCAACGAACTCCTACTCTCTGACATTAAATTCAAAAAGGAACTAGATACAGCAATCTCTGACTATATCATAAACAACGACAATGACCTAACCTCTCCAATAACGGTGTGGGAAGCACATAAATGCGTGCTTAGGGGAAAATGCATTCAACTAGGGTCCTTAATGAAAAAAGAAAAAGAAGCGAGGAAAGTGAAACTACTAGAACAGATAAAATCATTAGAAATGTCCCATAAATCTACACTCTCACCAGACACATTAAGAGAATTAACTGAAGCTAGATCGAGGCTCAACCAGCTTATGAGAGATAGAACCAAACTTGAGCTGCGCAAGTGCAGGCACAAATATTACCTTTGGGGTAATAAACCCAGCACCATGTTAGCAAGGGCCTTAAGAGCTCAAAGAGCTCAAACTTATATTCAGAACGTAATAGACGCGGAAGGGAAAAGGGTTCATACCTTCAACCAGATAGCAAAAGCTTTTGAGCAGTATTATACTCGACTTTATAACCTAAGAGGAGACTCTCCCTCATCGGACAAACTCTCACTTAAACAGGAAATTAACAAGTATCTAGCATCAGTCCGATTTCCAAAACTCTCTGAAACAGACTTATCCTTACTAGAAAGACCGTTCAATATAGCAGAACTAGAACAGGCATTATCTAATACTCCCTCTGGGAAGAGCCCAGGCCCCGATGGATTCCCAATACTTTACTATAAGACCTTCCGCACAACATTGATGCCCCTTTTCCTGAAAGCGTGTAACGCCATCTCAAGAGATACAATTTTTTCCCCACAAAGCCTAGAGGCCCATATCACTATTATCCCGAAAGAGGGAAAGGACCCGGCTCAGTGTACGAGCTACAGGCCTATCTCGCTTTTAAACACTGATCTGAAATTATTTGCCAAGCTTCTTGCCTTACGGCTGGGACCCCTTCTCCCTGAGCTGGTTCATGGGGATCAGGTGGGCTTCATCACTGGTAGGGAAGCAAAGGACAACACAACCAAGGTGGTTGATCTGATACACTTTGCGAAGCACAGTGAGGCCCACGTGGTCCTTCTGTCCACTGACGCCGAGAAGGCTTTTGACAGAATAGATTGGACCTTCATGGAAACTCTGCTAGAACATATTGGGCTAGGACCAAAATGTCTACACCGTATCCTGGCCTTATACAGTACCCCCTCAGCCCGAATCCGGGTAAACGGGGCTCTATCGAACTCAGTTAGAATTCGGAATGGCACGCGTCAGGGTTGTCCATTATCGCCCCTAATTTTTGTACTATGCATGGAGGCCCTGGCGCGGGCAATACGAATGAACGTCAACATCAAGGGTGTTCAGGTCGGCAGGACTGAACATAAGTTAGCTCTTTACGCTGATGACCTTTTGGCATCCATCTCAAACCCTGCCACATCTCTGCCGTCTTTGATGGTGGAATTCGAGAAATTTGCACTCCTATCTAATTTCAAAATTAACTTTGCCAAGTCTGTTGCCCTGAACATCTCCACCCCAGCTAATATAGTCGAAGGCCTGGAAAGAGCCTTTCCTTTTCACTGGCACCCAACACACATCAAATATCTAGGGGTCTTGTTGTCCAGAGATAATTCCAATCTCTTCCAACTTAATTTCTTGCCCATGCTTGCCAGTTTAAAAGCCTCGATGTTGAAATGGTCTACACTTAAACTATCCTGGTTGGGCAGAATCAACACGATAAAGATGAACGTCCTCCCCAAAATACTATTCTTACTCCAAGCCCTCCCAATCACAATACCCTCTTCCTTTTTTAAAGAATTACAAAGTGTAGTAAATAAATTCGTATGGACAAATCGTAGACCTAGGATTTCTCAAAAAGTCCTGGTCCAAAGTCGAGATAGGGGCGGCCTACAACTCCCTCACTTCCTCAGCTATTACCACTCTGTCCACATCACTAGAATCGTGGAGATGTCTAGACCTGTACAATTCAAACAATGGCCCGCTATCGAAGGCCACTCGGTGGGAATCTCCCCCCGGGTCGTCCCCTGGCTTCGGAAGATCCCACTGACAAAACATCCAACTCTAACCCCAACGCTCTTGTGTTGGAACAGGTTCGGGCATCTTCAGGATTTCGACCCAGGGGTGTCGCTCCTTACGCCACTAATTAATAATCCAGAATTTCCTCCAGGATTCAATTTACGTAACCTCTCTAGTCGCTTTTCAGTAGATGTGTCATACTTGGGCCAATTAGTGAATAGACATGGCTTACGTTCTTTCGAGGACCTACATAACGAAATTGGCCTCCCGACGGGTCTCTTCTGGTTTTACCTCCAAATTAGACATTATGTCTCCTCCCTTCCTAAGCGAACTCAAAGTTGGGAACCAACTCCCTTCGAGGCGCTTTTGCTCTCTCGAGATTATCCAAAACACTTGATATCAAAATTTTACCAAATATGTCTAAGCAACCTCTCAGATCCTACACCTGCATACACCGTGGCTTGGCATAAAGAACTCGGGCGGGACCTTTCGGGAGACCAATGGAAACAAATATTTAAATATGTTTTCGCATCTTCCTCATCAGTCCAAACATTAGAAACCCAGTACAAGATTTTATCCCGTTGGTATAGATGTCCATCCATACTACATAAAATGAATAACGCCCTCCCTGACCTCTGCTGGAGATGTGACCAGCATCCGGGCACTCCACTGCACATATGGTGGACTTGCCCAATTATCCAAGAATACTGGCGGCAGATCCATAAGATCTCAGAAAAAATTACTAATTCCTCCCTTCCCTTCGACCCAGAATTTTGGCTGCTCAATCTCATGGATATACCCATCTCCCGATATAAGAATTCCCTAATTAGACATCTGATGAACGCAGCTAGAGCGGTCATACCTTGCCACTGGAGGTCCAAGTCACCCCCCCCCCATTACACACTGGTTTCGCAGAGTGGATTTGTACATGTCAATGGAGGACCTGACATCCTTTTTGAAGGATTCCTCCCAGACCTTTACTGCGATGTGGTTAAGTTGGCTCTCCTATAAAGATTCCCCAGATTACTCTCATCATACCTCGTCAGGCCAGATAGTTGAAACATAGTGGTCCCTGGGCACATCCCCCTCCTACCCTATCCTTCTTCCCTTCTCTTCTTCTCCCCTTTCTCTTTAATTATACTGTCACTGTATTATTCTTTCTTTTCACAATGAATGTACATCTTTTTCTTATATGAGAGTTAATTGTATTAGACCAATGATATGATTGATAAACATATTTGAATCATACCCTTATATATAAACACTGCACATAACTCTTGTAAATGTATTCATTATACTCCTACTTTTGTCGGAAGTGCATTGCATTGGTATATATCAAAGATGTACTGTGACCTATTTCAATAAAAAATTGATTGCGTAAAAAAAAAAATATGACCAGATAGACAATAAGTGAAAAGCGCAGGTTACGTAATAAGTCCGCAACCTGCGTACCCTTTATACCTAACTACGTGCGAACAAAACGTAGCGCAGTCGTAGCGTACCTTTTATTGTATTTTGTACACCAAGAACCAATACCTTAATAACAGATTCCTTCGCAGTACTTTGTCTCTAATCTGCGAATATACCTTAAAGGACAGTGTCCGTACTATACCTTATCGCTATTATGCGAATAATCAGACACGACCACTGTATAGAAATAAGGAGGTAAGAACTCCGTAAAAAGGTTGTATTTAAGTCCCTAATGGACAAAAGGGGGTTTACAGAAATAAGAATAAACAGGTATAACAAGTGATACAATATACTAACAATGAATACTAAACAGGCTCTGCTAGGGGGAAAGAATACAGATACAAGACACAATCATCCAACAATACAATAAGAATAAATACCGTGAATGCAACCGTTACCCATCTCATCAAATATGCGAAGCGCAGTCCGGTCAGAGCTCGCTATCGTTCAAGGATGAACTATAGCCCGGTAGAAAGTCAGGGAAAGGTAGATGTGCCGAAGTGACCAAGGCAGCCCTGGGTCACCTTTCTTATAGGGTCAGAAGGGGGAGGTCAAAGGCCATTCCTATTGGTCAGAGATCGTATGTCAGGTCCATTGTGATTGGGGGGTAAGATGATACACCTGGTTTGACTAGGTGCAGGGGAGTGAATTTTAAGAGTCCTTTGTTTGATGGTTTCGGCGTCAGCAGTGATAAGAACCAGTTTCATCTAGGTTCCTTTGTTACATACTTTCAACAGAAACTGTCTCTGGAATATGGATTATGTCCATAACTATCGGGCCGTGTATATTGCGAAATATTCGCAATGACCGGAATACTGCGCATAATGAACGGAACGGTACTAAACATGATACAGACAGATGTGTGCAGGGCTAACTAAGCTATGTGTGGCGTTCTAAACCTTTAACTATATTTCATTTAGTGTAAGTATGTTATTATGAATTTATGTGTGATAGTATGGCTACTCTTCTGGTCCACTTTGTCACACATACTCGGGTATGGAAACTTTATTTGCGCAACTCTGCGAACCAAAATGGCGGCCATACTATCCTAAAATGGCGTGTGTGTAACTAGACTTCCACATGGGTTAATTGGTTCCAGGGATATTGAGGTTAAACCGTTTTTTTTTTTTCTTAAATGTAATTTCATGACGGTTTATGTTCTTTGAGGGCAGATTTCTCTGGAACCAAACAGCCCAGTTTCACGGGACCAAAATCATTCGAAGCCAACTCAAAAGTTCTTCAATATGATACTGGTCTCATGTAAATGGGTCAGTTGGTTCCGAAGATATAGCTGGTTGGCTAAAGGGGGGCAGGGAGAGGGGAGTGGTTGTCTCTCCCCCTCACACCAGAAAATGCAGGGTCTAGGCTGGTGTATAAGGGGTCAGCCTGGGAATGTCCCTGCATGATCCTGGGACCATATTCCCGGGTAAATCCCTGCATTTTCTGTTGTGAAAGGGGTATTATTTCAAACACCCATTACCTGCAGTGCTCTGAAAACAGCCGGGCAGCCCCCTGCTCTCTGCCCAGCTGTCAATGACTGTCACCCCTGCAGCTTCCGCTCCAATTCTTCTCCCTGCTTTCACCTCAGCCCGCCCCCCCCTTTAATCATGTGGTGCCGGCGCCCAGCGTGCTCCCCAGACGTCACCCACAACAACAGCGCACACAATATTTCAAATGTCCACTCAGCTAGAGGGGACACCAGGAGGGGAGTGGGAGCGTGCACTGCGATGCGCTCTGCTCCTCTCCCCATAGAAGCAGCTGCACCGCTCTCCATCTCTCCCTGCAGCAGCTCATATAAAAATTTTCAGTAAGTGGCACTTTTGGGGGCATTGCTTAAGGGACGCTACAAGTGGCGGTATGTGGGGGCATTATGCATAATGTGTGGCTTAATGTGTAAGGGGCATTACGGTTTGCAGCATCATGTGCAAGGTGCATTATGTGTGCAGCATCATGTGTAAGGGGCATTATGTGAGCAGCATGTGTAAGGGACATTATGTGTGCAGCATCATGTGTAATGGGTACTATGGTGTGCGGCATCATGTGTAATGGGTACTATGGTGTGCGGCATCATGTGTAATGGGTACTATGGTGTGTGGCATCATGTGTAATAGGTACTATGGTGCCATCAAGCAAGAACCCCCTAGCAATGAGCACGTAGGTAAGCAGCACTTATGTGGCAAATATGTAATGGGCATTACGGTTTGTTATATAGTATGTAATGGGCATCATGATGTGTGGCACAATGTGTAATGGGCATTATGGTGTGTGGCCTTATGTGTAATTCGCATTGCGGCGCGTGGCTTTATGTGTAATGGGTATTACGGAGTTTGCTAAAATGTGTAATGGGCATTACTGTGTATGGTCTAAAGTGTAATACCACACCCCTTTTTTGTGATGCCACGCCTCCTTCCCATGAGGCCACGCCCCCTTTTTGCTGCGCCACACAAAGGTCCCCCTGCTATTATGTCTAGATCTGGGACCACCCATTACCATAATTCTAGATTCGCCTATGGTTAGGATGCCTGAGAAGCACTGTGCTATACATCTCTCCAAAAGCCAGCATTTGCAGTATATGAAACAGAGAGGGCACTCACCATAAGCAACTTGCTTGATATCTAAACAATAATTACTGTAGGAAGCCAGCAGGAAAATTGCTTGATGGCAGGTATAAACGTGCCACTGAGACTGCTGATGTCAATGGTTTTAAATCTTACCAACACACCAGGGTTTTGGTGTGTTGGTAAGTATTTGATTGTATTTGCCCATAATCACATGTGAAGTAGAATACACATCTTAGTAAATTCCCCCCATTGTGATTAAATTGAATGGAACTAAGCTGACCTATTGCTGCTGTAGAAAAGCCTGTTTTGTTTGAACTTTTTGTGCTGTTCATTTACCTCCTGTTCATTTACTTTTTAATAAACCCGGTCAACCTACTTGGTTTGTGCCTACCTGTCTTGGAGCCAAGATCCCACATATGGTGGAGAATGCGAGCAACTGGTTGCTAAGGGCAACCACAGGTCAATTTGTCTGTTGGAAGTTGGAAATCGGTCCTAGATAAAAGCTGCTGCCTCCCTAGAAAGCCAGTCACACACCATGGAGGCGAACAGAGATTGCTATATTAAGAGAGGCTGTTGAGGCTCAGCCAAAGAAAATGGAGGAATTGGCTCCTGGGATCTTAGATGTAAGGAAAGCTGTGCAACATGCTTTTCAGAAAATGATGCCTGATGATGACATAGAGACCTATCTAACATTCTTTGAAAGGATTGCTGAGAGACAAAAACTTCCAGCTGGTGAATGGGCAGAGGTCATTGCACCTTATTTTACTGGGGAGCAAACTTTGACCCGACCACAGAACAAGCCAGAGACTAGGGAAGTACTATCTACTGGGCAGAAGATTTTGCTTGGTGTCAGACCAAAATAAGGGTAATAATGCAAGGTGACAAGGTGGTTCTTAGCGTTACAAGATTATAATTTTGTTGTAGCACACCGATCAAGGAAACTACACTTAAATGCTGACACCTTTTTCAAGAGTTCACTGTTTCACAGCTTGACAGTCCCCTGGCCTTGGGCAGAGGGGGGATATGTAGGAAACCAGCAAGAGAATAGCTAGATGGCAGGTATGTGCCACTGAGACTGCTGATGTCTGGGGATGGTCTGGGGTTTTGGTGTGTTGGTAGGGATTTGGTGCTAGGCCTTTCCCATACTACACACCATGTATTGTGTGGATTGAAGAAAGCAAGTTAGAGTATTATACGGCCTACACACATGGACTATATCGGCAGCAATGCGCGTCCCCGCGCGTCTTTATCGCTGGCCGAGATTGATGAACAGTTTCCATCAATCTCGGCATCGGCACCCCACCGGAGAACCCTGGCGCTGTCTGCTCGCTTAGCACACAGAGCTGACAGCTCGCTCTGTGTGTGGGCTGTCAGCTCTGTGTGCTATGCGATAGCGGCGCATCACAGCCTGACCTAGCATAGCTAGGTTGCCCTACACACATCGGCATGTGTGTAGGGCCCATTAGTCTATTGTCTATATCTGGATGTTCTGATACTAAAAGCAGAGACATTGTGTTTAAATTGAATGGAACTAAGTTGTCCTATTGCTGCTGAAGAAAAGCCTGTTTTGTTTGAACTTTATGCGCTGTGGCTAAGCCTCCTGTGCATTGACTTATTAATAAACCTAGTCTTGCTGCAACCTACTTGGTTTGTGCCTACCTGTCTTGGAGCCAATATCCCAGTAATAGCAGTAATAGCCCATTACCTGCCAAATTATTGCTGCTGTAAAAAAAGAAAAACACCCGAGTTCGGCTGGCATCCCACGAACTCTGACACTTTTAAATTTTCCCCATAGTATTGGACACTAATAACTACTATTACATTATCACTTTATAATAAGATATCTAAATTAGTGAAAATGTACTAATTCAGTTGATGAAAATGTACTAATTCAGTTGATACCTCCAATAATGCAGATAGAATCAATACAGCCTGTGCATAGAAACATAGAATTTGATGGCAGATAAGAACCACTTGGCCCATCTAGTCTGCCCCTTTTTTTAAACATATTACCTCAAACCATATTTGATCCTTATTTCTTTGTGAGGATATCAATATGCCTATCCCAAGCATGTTTAAAGTGTTCTACTAGATTTGACTCTACCACCTCTGATGGGAGGCTATTCCACTTATCTACTACTCTTTCTGTGAAAAAATTCTTCCTCGCATTTCCCCTGAATCTTCCTCCCTCTAGTTTCAGTGCATGTCCTCGTGTTCTGTTGCTACTCTTCCTGTGAAGAATGTCTCCCACCTGTACCTTGTTAAAACCATTGATATATTTGAAAGTTTCTATCATGTCTGCCCTTTCCCTTCTCTACTCTAAACTATACATATTAAGATATTTTAGATTTTCCTGGTAAGTTTTGTGATGTAGGCCATGCACCATTTTAGTTGCCCTTCTTTGTACAGTCTCTAATGTATTTATAGCCTTCCAGAGATATGGCCTCCAGAACTGAACACAGTACTCTAGATGAGGTCGTACCAATGACCTATACAGTGGCATTATTACTTATTTCTATTGCTGATTCCTCTCCCTATGCAACCAAGAATCTGACTTGCCTTCTTCATTGCTTTGTTACATTGCCTTCCTGCCTTTAAGTCACCTGAAATAGTGACACCTACTGTAGATCCCTCTCTTCCTCAGTAGTTTCCATTATAGTGCCATTTATACTATATTTAGGATGGATTTTGGAGACCCAAGTGCATGATTTTGCATTTTTTGGCATTAAACTGTAGTTGCCATACTCTTGACCATTCCTCTAATCTACCTAGATCATCAATCAATTGTTTTACCCCTCCTGGTGTGTCTATTCTGTTGCATACCTTTTGTATCATCTGCAAAAGGCCCATTTTACCCTCAATTCCATTTGCAATGTCAGCAATAAAGATATTAAAAAGCACTGGTCCAAGTACAGATCACTGGGGTACTCCACTTGTAACCTTTCCCTCCTTTGACTACTCCACTTACTACAACTCTGTTTTCTGTCCTGCAACCAAGATCTTATCCATTTAACCATCTTAGAATCCAAGCCCAAGCTTTCAATTTATTTAACAGTCTGCGATGTGGGACAGTGTCAAAGAAAAAAGAAAATGGGCACTCACCATTCTTCACCATTCTTTAGATTTCTCTGTTCCATAATATCATCAAAACAACACAGTTGAATAGGTAAATGTTGTGTTCCTCATTGGAGCCATTTTCAAGACATCATTCCCTGAAAACAGTGAAGCCCCAGCTCTGACCTAGGATACTGAACTGTACAGGGCTTCAGATATTCTTTCACTCAGCCACAGGGACCCAGGTTGTCGCAGGTCACTCAAGATGTCTTCCCCAATTGCTCCTGATCCAGCCAATAAGCAGCCTTTTGGTCATTACCCAGTTCAACATTGACCTGTTTCTGCCTTTCATACTGCAACTGACCCTAGTTGGACCAGACAATAACCTGCGGTCCTGCAGCTTGTACAAGGCAAGTGCCAGGCACCAGGGCATGCACAGTATCCTCCTCAGTACTGGGCATGCACATACCCCCAGCTTCTATGAGTAGCTTCAGCTGTAGCCCATAGAAGCCAAATCCTGGTCCCGGTGCCTGTACAATGCAGATGCAGGCACTGTGACTGGCACATGCGCAGTATCAGCCTTGGTACTATGCATGCTCATACCCCAGATTCTATGGGCTGCTTCGACCAAAGAGGCAGCACTGGAGGGAGGGAACACCTCCCAAGACTACCTTGGGTGACTGGCAGGTCAAACTTCCAATAGGAAGTCACTGACAGTCACAATGAAGCCAGTGCAGTCTCACGGACTGCATCTGGCTTCACTACTGTGATGGATTTTACCTGGGGGGGGGGGGGGGGGTTTGCAGTCCTGCAGTTCATAGGTAAACATTGGCAAAGGTGTAATGTAGTATAAAATGAAGCTGATCACTCAGTCAATCTAGTAAAAACTCTCAGGAGCTTTAAAGGGGCGAGGTTGTGTTAAATGGGAAAAATCCACACCAACGAATATTAGCAATAAGATTTGAACACTACATGGTGGTCAAAAATGTGTGTGTTTTATAGATGAGAGGTTTGGATTTCCAAAATGCAAACCCATTTGAACTTAGGGGATCCAAGCCAATACAAGCTGCAGATCTCCCACTCTGCCTCAGATCCTTGAGATTCCACTATCAGATCTCATGGTTTTGCCTCCGGCACCACTTTCAAATGTCCCATTGAAATCAATGGGTTGTCCATGAATTAGCTATAAGAGCTGTTTGTCATGGCTCTCAGCCAATAAGCAGTTTCCAATAGACTTCAAAAAGAAGATAAGATGGTGTCAGCCCCCTACACTTAGAACACTGCTTCCTGCACTTCTGACCCAGTCAATGGGGAGGACTGATGAGGAATGAAGAGGAGATTATGGTGTAATGTTAATAACAGACACTACTGTATGAGTGATATGACTAAGGGACACTACTGTAAGGCAAAATGTGTATAAGTGACTCTATTGTGGTGTTACATGTATAAGGGTACTCAGGGCCGCCAAGAGTAATCCTGGGCCCCAGTACAACAACTTCCTGGGGCCCCCACGGACGGAGCTCTCCGCACACTCTGCGGACCTGTTGTTATGTTACTGCTTCCAAGGTGGATGCACGTATAAAAATTTACACTGTAATGCCTATTACACATGTCACGCACCCATTACATATTATACCACATGCCATAACGCTCATTACACGTTATGCCAGACACCGTAATGCTCATTGCATATTAGGGGGTTAACATGCTCATTGCCATGGGATTAACCTGTTCTGCCAGGGGTTAACATTCTCTGCCAAGGGGTTACATGCTCTTTGCAAAGAGTTACATGCTATGCCCGGAGTTACATGCTCTTAACACTGGTTAACAGTCTCTTTGCCATGGGATTAACCTGCTCTGCCAGGGGTTACATGCTCTGCCCGGAGTTACATGCTCTGCCAGGGGTTACATGCTCTTCCAGGGGTTACATGCTCTTTGCAAAGGGTTACATGCTCTGTCCGGAGTTACATGCTCTTAACATTGGTTAACATTTTCTTTGCCATGGGATTAACCTGCTCTGCCAGGGGTTACATGCTCTGCCCGGAGTTACATGCTCTGCCAGGGGTTACATGCACTGCTAGGAGTTAACATTCTCTGCCAGGGGTTAACATGCTCTTTGCCATGGGATTAACCTGCTCTGCTAGGGGTTACATGCTCTGCCAGGGGTTACATGCTCTGCCAGGGGTTACATGCTCTTCCAGGGGCTGCATGCTCTTTGCAAAGGGTTACATGCTCTGCCCGGAGTTAAATGCTCTTCCAGGGGTTAACATGCTCTGCCAGGGGTTAACATGCTCTTTGCCATGGGATTAACCTGCTCTGCCAGGGGTTGCATGCTCTGCCAGGGGGTAACATGCTCTTTGCAAAGGATTTACACATACCCTCCAACATGGCCCATTCCATTAGGTACAAAATGCTCTGTGTCTGGACTTCCTTGCCAGTACCAGTTGCAGAGGTGGGGCTGCAGCACAGTCCAATATTCAAAAAGGGGAGCCACATATACTGCCACCCCAAACATCACTGTCCTGGATTCACTGGCAGTTGATTTTACTCCCCCTCTTTGAATTTTGAACTGTGCTGGAGTCCCACCTCTGTAACTGCCACTGACGGGGAAGTCCAGGTATAGAGAATTTTGTACCTAATGGATTGTGTCATGTTGAAGGGTACTTCCTACCCAGTGGCGTAGCTACAGGGGTCGCAGCGGTCGCACCTGCGACCGGGCCCCTGAGCCAGGGGGGCCCAGCCCCCGCCACTGTCCGGCCACCTCTGCTCCTCTCTCACTGACAGCATCAAGAAGCAGGGGGGGCGGGCGGCGATACCTGCAGCCATGCTGGGGGGGGGGGTAGAGGACGGTCCGACTCCATAGCAACAGGACCCAGAAGACACTGCTCAGTCAGGCAGGAAGGAAGTGAATCCTCCTGATCTGAGCACGAGGCGAGCACTGCATGAGGCGGGATGTAACACACACACGGTATGTCCCGCATAGTGGGCTGCGGCTGGCTGTGACAGGGTACATAGCGGGCACCGGGGGGGGTTGGGTATATTCTCACCTGCCACCGTGTACCTGTCCAGGTAGTTGAGCACGTTGCCCACGCTGAGTATGCCCGCCGCTGCCACCCTGGCTCTCCGCACATTGCAGGCTTTCTGGGGGAGGGCGGGCTTGCCGCCGGGGCTCTCCATCTCCGGGGACTTCATAATTCAGCACAGTGGTAGCGGGGAATCCTCCCCGACAGGGCCTCCAGCCCCCCGTCCCCCGCTCCGGGGATGCAGTCCTGGCTGCTGTCAGCCGTGCCCGCTCCATCACTCTCCAGGCACATCATCAGCTGCTGCCCGGAGCTCCGCCAGTGTGCAGACCCCCTGTGACTCAATATTTTATTTAAATAAACTACTATCCTATGTTTAAATGTTAGTTCTATTATTAACATAATATACTTGATGTATTAAAATATAAACTAACCGAGATTTTAATTTTGTTGTATGTAGGGGGGCCCCAAGCTGACCTTTTGCACCAGGGCCCATGAACCCTTAGCTACGCCCCTGTTCCTACCCTATGTATCCTCTTGTCTTCGAGCCACTGTAAACTCCAAAGTCACATGGCTAGCTCTCAGCAGGACCTGGAGTCAGAGAGCGGAAGGACCTCTGTGATACTGCTGCCCCCACGCCAGCCCATGTCTGCCCACATCCGCACTACCAATGCTGCCGCTGAACAGCTGACTCTGGCGCACTGAGACCCAGCGCACTCGCCACCAAATTAAAAAAAAACTGTGGGTGAAATGTAATAGGATGAGAGATTCAGAAAGTGAGAGATTTGGTAAGAAATCTCCAGTTTTTTTAAAGTGGCAATCATTGACACAGCAAAACCAGTGTGATTTTGCTGTGTCAATGATTGCCACTTTAAAAAAACTGGAGATTTCTTACCAAATCTCTCACTTTCTGAATCTCTCATCCTATTACATTTCACCCTGTGTGTCCAGACCAGGGCCCCCCCTGACAGGCCCGGGCCCGGGTAAATTGTACCTGCTCCCCCCCCCCCCTCTCGGCATCCCTGAGGGTACTACTGTGTGGTGTACTGTGACTAACAGTAGTGTGTTGTATAATGAGTAACGTGCTCTGTATTTTTTGCCACTGCTATTTGACTTAGTTTTTCCTGCCCACTTACTGCAGTCTTTGGCCAATATTGGTGAAAATTTTAAAACAATATTGTGAGATGTGAAGTGGTCAAAACTGACTGTTAAATAATGTTATTGACAACAAAACAAAGGCCCACATTCGGTGTGTAATGTTATCACATGGTATATATACCTCCAGTATCAGAGATGCCTTTATGCTGGCCTGGCTTAAGATATCTTTGCAAATATATGTAACTAAGATCTCTGCATTATCTACCACCATATTGTGTTTAAATCCAATTGCTAATACCCCTTGGTGTGCTGGGGAAAACCTGTAATGGAAGTAATATGTCACAACAAAGTGCATTTAAGCCTGCTGTGTATGAGGCTGCCTAACCACGGGCAGAGTGTCCATTCGAATCCTTATCCACTGTCAAAGGCATCTAATGGGCATGCGCCAGAAGTGGGACCTAGTTATTTGGAAGAAGTTTGCCTGGTCCAATAAGCTGCATGTTCAGTTGAATTATGTGGATTGATGCCTTATTTATCTAATGGAGAGATGGAACTGTAAGCATTGTGGGAAGAGAACAAGCTGGTGGGATGTGAAGGTTTGGGCACAACCCTAGGTTCTCTTTTATGAAGTTTACCACCTACCTAAACGTCCTTTCATGACAATGGTATTATTTGATGAATGTAGTCTTTTTCAGCAGGACACTGCTGCCTGCCATACCTGCCGGATTGTACAAAAAATATGGTGTGATGAAGAGTTCAAGATGTTGGTTTCTAAATTCACCGGACTTCAATCCAATCTTTGGTGTCTGTTGGGGCAAAAAGTAAGATCCAGGAAGGCCCACATCACACCTCAAAGGTCTTGTAGAGCCTATACACCAGATGGTCAGAGCTATTTTGGCGGCACATGGAATGGCTCCTCCATATATGTTCCAATTGTTGGTGCTGCTCATGCAACTGGGCAGCATTAAATATAATCACAGATGGCACTAGAGTATACCCCCAGGCCCCAGCACAAGGCCACCTACATGCTATTTTAATGTCAGCAAAGGATTTAAGTTTGTAGGCGTGCTATTATAAAAGTAACTTGCTGTATCCTGAAGGAAAGTATAAACATGCTTATTTGTAACAATGACATCTGTGTGTATCTTGGCAGGTGTTTGCTCTTCTCATGCAAAGAGATTAATAAAAATATTATTTATTTGCGTGTTTATCTTGTGTTTCTGCTGTTCATCTTCAACTCGCGCTACGGTTGGCGGACACCAGAGGTCGCTGTGAGCAGAGAGCCGGGGTGACCGGGGACCCGGATATAAAAGCCGCGCATCCAGCCACATCCGGTCTCTCTGTAGCTCGCTCGCTGCCGAGCTGGGTGCCGGCCAGGGTGTGCTGTCCGTAAGCGGCCGGGGCGCAAAACACACCAGCTACAAACACGAATAGAAATACATGCACGTTACACGCCGCTGCCCTGGACACCGACCGTAACGCAAGATAGTAACCCCCCGGTGCCTGCACGAAACATCCCCTGCTCCCCTCTGGCCACGCTGCACCCAGTCTCCTCCCCGGTACCGCTCTCCAGGGTAAGCACCTATCTACTGCCTCTGCATCAACAGCGCCCCCTAGGCCCGGGTGTAGGACCGGCAGAAGAGTGTAATTTAGTCTACTGTGCCTCACATATACACTACGCTCATTGCCACACCGGGGCACTCACGGCTGAGAGCAGCCACAGCCGGCCTCGCACATCACACCCCGGGCACGCACCTCTGTAACCGCCTTAACCCCGCTATTTCTCCTGTGGAGATCCGCCAGATTGCCCTCTGTTCCTCTCCCTCCTGGGTGACACTGCCAGGTGGGGGATGCACACAGCTAGCAGCAGCTACCCCATGGCGTCCCTCTATGTGGGTGACCTCCACCCTGATGTCACCGAGGCCATGCTGTATGAGAAGTTTAGTCCAGCAGGGCCTGTGCTCTCTATACGGGTCTGCAGAGACATGATCACACGGAGGTCCCTGGGATATGCCTATGTCAACTTCCAGCAGCCTGCAGATGGTAAGTGCCTGCATGCCTCATAGGGCTTTGTACAGCCATCATCTGGCCTGGGTCCTCCCTCCATGGCTGAATAACTGGCGTTGCATCTGCCCTCCCCTATCTGTACCCACTTTATGCATCCTATTCATAAGGCTGTCGTGTAACACTTCTGCAATAACATACATGAGTACCACTTTACCCGTTGGTATTGGGACTTTTGGTTTTGATCCTTTTCATTAAATAAAATCCACATTTGAATCGTGTGCCTTTTGGATGCTTGGAGTAGGTAAAAATAGAAAGCACACTATTTGAGGGAGCTATTGCTAGGCTGATGTGTAATGACAAGTGCCGTAAGCTAGTCCCATGGAGTTAAAGCATATAAAGCTGCCTTGCTATAAATAAACTCCTCCGCTTGCCAGGTGCTGCTTCTTGTGAGATTGCTTTTTGCATGACCTATGTATGTGTCGCTATCATTTGTAAACTATACATTAAAACATTTATACTGTTTAGCAGATTTAAGAAATTGCTAGATATATAATTTTCTTGCAATATAATACATTGGGATTGTTTAAGGAGACGAGCAAAAATACAGGACATTCGGCACATATGCCGTACAAGACAACTGCTCTGTGAGCAGCATGAGCTATAGGGGTGTATCCTCCTGGCAAATTACACTGAACAAAACCATACTGCACCTACTTCAAGGGTTAATCAATAGCAGTATAGAGCATACTAAACCAGGACACAGACCACAGAACTTTTTATTTATTGTAATATACTTAAATCTAAACTACAGTCTGATAATGAAATGTTAATGATATTTGCCCATAACTATACAAATTGCTACAAACATGGTGTTTCCTTTAAAGAGGTGGCAAAAGTATAGTGCAGAAATGGTATACACTTTAAAATGTAATATGCAGATGTTTAGTGGGGGAATTCAGTTGCCTGCAATGGTGGTGAGTTGCTGTTATTGCGGCCTAACTCTAACTTTGGCCTATTCACTTTCCTGTTCAGTCAGAGGTATTTAATGCCATGTGAGGAAGCAAACACTTGCCTGAGATCCCACCGCCTTAAAGTGTTGTGTGCTTTCAGCGTCAGCAGAGGTCCACCTTTAGTATATACTTGACCTATTGAAAGTTTGTACTGTTGCTGGAAATATTTATAGGTTTGCTTTGCACTTAAATCCATCCCCATAGGCTATTTTGTTCACAATATAATCTAGTGTGGACACTCAATATTGTTAACGATGCCCATTCCCACGCGTAATTTAGGATGAGTGATATCTACTGACCATGCAGGTCAGTTTGGCAATAAAGTCAAACAACCTGCATTTTCAGCGGGTTCCAGTGACATCGCTTAATGGTATTGGTGGCCGATAGCGCTCAGTGTGTAAGGGCAATCTCGTCCGCGGCTAATATGGTTAACTATATCTGCAGCAGTTGTGTAGCGTGTATTGCGCTTAATTGATCCATAAGCTGACCATTACACTAAACCAAGGGTTCTCCACTCCTGTCCTCAAGTATAATAAACATGTCATGCCTTTTGTGGATTTCTTTTAATCGTACTTCGGTGAGCTGATCTAGTTCACAGGTTCTCACACTATTCTCAGGACCCCATACAGTGCATGTTTTGCAGGTCTCACAGAATTACAAAGTTTAATCATAAGCTGCCCCTGTGGATCTTTTAAAATGTGTCAATGAGTAATGAATGCGCCTACCGGGTGACCTGGAAAACATGAACTGTGGAAAGAGTTTGAGAACTCCTGATCTAGTTTGACTACGTGTGGTTTTACAGGCAGAAATCCTCACCGCATGACACGTTTGGAAAACTGAGGGTTAGAACACTGCACTTGATTACTGTTGAAGCCAGCCAACGTGTCCAGTTAGAATAATTGGATCTTTGCTCTTATGTGCTGGTAAGCATATGAAAATGAGTATAAGAATCAAACCTGTTTGACTTCTCACAATTAGTTGGGTAACTAAGGCCGGCGATAATGCATGAGCACTCATTGCTGGCCTGTAAACACAGGATGGCTCTTGAGCTATCTCCAAGTATTGGCATAGGGAAGACTCAACAATAACCTGGATCCAGCCTGTGGTGTGAAATGTTTCAAGCAGTGGGACACACCTTAAATCTTTGTTCAATAACCCACTTTGATGTCAGGTATTTTTGGTGTGAAAGGGATATTCTAGGGACAGTCACTATTACCCCTGTACAGCTCTTTTAAAAGAAAAAGAAAAATCACCTGTACATAATCCAGATTTGTTTTAAACTCTTAATAGCAATTTCACAATGGATAATTACCATGTCACACTTGGTTCCATTGAGTGATGACAATTACTGCAAATGTTTGTTTTCAGTAGCTTCTTGGACAGAAACTTGTTACATCTATTCACTCTTGCCAATATTTTTGTATTTTGCAGCTGAACGTGCGTTGGACACTATGAACTTTGATGTGATTAAAGGGAAGCCTATACGAATTATGTGGTCTCAACGTGACCCATCTCTTAGGAAGTCTGGTGTAGGCAATGTTTTCATAAAGAATCTCGACAAATCAATTGACAACAAAGCTCTTTATGACACTTTTTCAGCATTTGGAAACATTCTTTCATGTAAGGTTAGTTTGTCATCCTACTATGTTTTGGTATCAGGCTTTTTTATGTTTGTGGGCTGCACTTTGAGATTTGGAGGCATCTCCCTGAGACTTACTCTCCTACAGGTGGTGTGTGATGAGAATGGCTCCAAGGGGTACGCTTTTGTGCACTTTGAGACACAAGACGCTGCAGATAGAGCCATAGAGAAGATGAACGGCATGCTGCTCAACGACCGCAAAGTGTGAGAGGCGTTGTGTGGTGAGGGGGGAGTGGGGATGGTAACATGAGCACTCGTACTGGAGTGGCAACATGGAGAAGACTTTATTTCTCTGAAAAGAAGTGATAGAATGCGTTCTTAGAAAAAGTTAAATATGATTGCTTTAATACATACCTAGTACTGAACTGTTTTGTATGAAGTCCGAAAAACCAAAGCATGTGTCAAAGCAAATTGGTTTCTGTCCCAAACATTTATTTTTCTTATGCAGGTTTGTTGGCCGCTTTAAATGTCGAAGGGAGCGGGAAGCAGAGCTTGGAGCCAAGGCAAAGGAATTCACAAATGTTTACATAAAGAACTTTGGGGAAGATATGGACGATGAGCGACTGAAGGAGACTTTCAGCAAATACGGTAACTTCGTGATTTCCCGATTCCATCAAGTCGTCACTCGCTTCTGGCTTATTGTGTGCCGTGGATAACCTCCTGAACTCCTTGGCTCTGCCCATGCATGTGGGGTTCTGGTTTCACGCGTATGCCGTGGTTAACCTAATGAGACCTGACTGCTCCCGCATGTGGGCGCCTGCTATCATGCGTGTGCCGTGCACCTGCATGCTGTGACCCTGTGACCTCTGTGGTTAACTGGTGTCTCTTGGCTGCAGGGAAAACTCTGAGCGTTAAGGTGATGACTGACCCCAGTGGCAAGTCCAAAGGGTTTGGCTTTGTGAGCTTTGAAAATCATGAAGATGCAAATAAGGTAAGAGCTCCCCTGGAGAACAAGGCAGACTTTTAGTGTCTGCAGAGAAATGCCAGGTTTTCGGGAGCTCTGCAATCTTGTGTGTGTTTAAAATAGTGGGAGAGTATTTGTTTTCTCTAACAGACTGTTATTTCTGTCAGGCTGTCGATGACATGAATGGGCGGGATGTTAATGGAAAGGTGATGTTTGTGGGCAGAGCACAGAAGAAGGTTGAAAGACAGGCCGAACTAAAAAGAAGGTTTGAGCAATTGAAGCAAGAGAGGATCAGCCGCTATCAGGTTTGTATTTGCTAGCTCCCACATATATAGAAAGATACAGCACTTAAATACGTTTCCCATACTGGTGATACATTTATCTTAACATTTCTGTATCAATGTGTTTGTTTTTTTCCTCAGGGTGTAAATTTGTACATTAAAAATCTGGATGACACAATTGATGATGAGAAGCTGAGGAAAGAATTTTCTCCTTTTGGATCAATTACCAGTGCCAAGGTGAGACAGCCCTTAACACCAACGAAACAAACCCCTCCCCAGGAACTGCCTTGCAGAAAGCTGTTGTCTGACTGGAAAGCACAATTAAATAACAGAAATTCACATGGCTGTTCATATTTCAGCAATGTTATGTCCTAATGCACTGTGAACTCATCCTGTCCCTGCTGCGTATAGTGCAGGGGGAGGTCATCCAGTGCTATAATAATGCTGAGGAAATCCAGATAGAACATATGCTTTGTGTTCAGTCTCTACACCTCTGCCACATCCAGACATTCGTAGAGATTTTTGGAGCTTGTTTTGACTGTTTAGAGCTACACTTTGACGCACACTGTCGTTTACAGGTAATGTTAGAGGATGGCCGTAGCAAAGGATTTGGGTTTGTTTGCTTTTCCTCGCCAGAAGAAGCCACTAAAGCTGTCACTGAGATGAATGGGAGAATTGTAGGCTCCAAACCGCTTTATGTGGCCTTGGCTCAAAGAAAGGAAGAACGTAAAGCTCATCTTACCAACCAGTATATGCAACGTATAGCAGGAATGAGGGCCCTACCTGCCAACACTCTTATCAATCAGTTTCAGCCTGCGCCTGGTGGATACTTTGTGCCAGCTGTGCCACAGGTTGGTTTCCATATAAGGGAATGTGGGAAAATGTAATCTGCCTTTGTGTATTTGTCCCTTGTGTAATGGTCAAATATTGTCTGTAAAGTGCTGTGGAATATGAGTCCGCTATATAAGAAATTGTTAATAAATAACAAATAATGTGCTCTCATTTTACAGGCTCAAAATAGACCTACATATTATGCACCAAATCATATGGCACAGATGCGACCTGGCCCTCGCTGGCAACAGACGGGATGCCCCCAAGGTTAGCATGCTCAGAATTTTGACGAGTCATTTTTCTCTGGGGTGTTTATTTTTTTTCTATGGAAACATACATGTATGCACACTCACATCTTGGTGCATGTTCAGTAATCACATTATTTGCTTTCTTTAGGCTTCCAGCCCATGCCCAACACACTGCGACAGAGTGGCCCTCGCCAGTCACTACGCCATCTGACACCTTCCAGCACTCAGGGTACCCGTGGTATACCCAGCGTAGCCCAGAGAGTTGGTGAGAAAATTGTCTGACACCTGAAGCCTTTCCAGGAGCTCCATGTGGTTTTGTTTTTCTCTTTAGGGCAGTGTTTTTCATTCTCTGTAGTAATGGAACATGAACAGTGCATGTCTCTTTCCGCAAGGCTGCTGGAACACAGGACCATGGGATTGCAGGATGGGGCTAGAGCTGGCATCTAAATTAGACTATTTTTTTTAAAATAAGCTCCTTCCTCCCATGCAAACACATGTGGAGTATTACATGTTTTGGAAGGGCTGCACAAAAGCCTTTATTTAAACGTTATACCTCTTTTATACCGCACTTGTTAAATGATATATTGCTGTTTTTTTTACATTTTAAAACGTTGGCTGCAGTGGGAAAAGCGCCAGAGTTCATTTACCGGTTAACCCCTTCCCGACATTTGACGTACATTTACGTCATGGTCGGGAAGTACTTCCCGACACATGACGTAAATGTACGTCATGACTTCAAAGTGTCACTGCGTCTAGGGACGCGGTGACAGAGGGACAATGTCTGCTGTCCCTGACAGCAGACATCTTCCCTCATTGCCCAGGGGGGGCAGCGATGCCCCCCGCCATGGGCGATCGCTGCGATTGGCTGTTCAAACGTGAACAGCCAAAAGCAGCGTTTACTGTGTGATGTGCATAATTTTGACTCTGCTGCCCCCTAGTGTCCAAAAAAATTAAAAGCAGGTTGAAATAATGATGTAATAATAAAGTATAGATATGGTCTTTGTTAGTTATTAACTATTTTGAGTGGTATGATTATTTGTCTCACAAGCAGAAAATGTAACATTTTGCAAATTGCAAAATGTTCATTTTTTTTACGACATTTTGGTATTTTTCACAAAAAAAAAAAAACTGTATCGACCAAAATGTATCACTAACTTGAAGTACAATGTGTCACGGGAAAACAATCTCAAAATCACTGGGATAAGTAAAAGCAAAAAAAAGTTATCCCACTTAAGTGATACCTGTCAGATTTGAAAAAAAGGCCTGTCAGGAAGGCAAAAACATGCTGCGTCGATAAGGGGTTAAAGATAACTGGTATTTCAAAACGTTTAAAAAGCAGAGTCCTACACCTTTCAGAGCCGATTTTTTTATGGAGCGAGAATGGCTCTGAAACAGTATTTAGTAAAAACAGATTACAGACCTGTGATAGGCTGTCCCCTGCATTCTGCCTTAAAATGTGTTCAGGGAATTAAATGGGTTGATTGATGTGAATGGTATTTAAACGGTAATCTACTGCAATGTGAAGGCTCATACCCGTTTTAAATGGTTTCATTATACCGGTTTGTAAAACGTTTAGGCAGTGTGAAAGTGGTATTAGTTTCTCTTTATTTGTAAATATTCTTTATTTCTGTATATAGGTACTGTGCACTGCTTGTAAATGCAAAGTACACAGCTGCAGAAATGGGCGCTGTGGTCAGCTTCCTGATTATAGCTGCGCCAGTGGGCTGTTGCTTGGTTCGCAGCACTCTAGTCTTAGTGGAGATTGCCTGGGATTGGTGCACACTGTCTCCCTTTTAGTCGGGAGGAGGTAGTGTGGTCGTGGATGGTGGCTACCATTTTTCTCTGTTCTTGCAGTTTTCCACTCCAAAGGGAGGGGGAGAGTGCACATGCTACAAACTGCCTGGCTGAGTGGTGTATGTACGTTGGCAGAATATGTGTGCCAAGTGGTCTTTATCTGCTGTCAAATTCTATGTACTTTCACTGAACACAGGGTCCCTAGGTTCTAATGTCACTAGGTTGTCTGTTACTGAATCAATGAAGTTGTCTAAATAGCTCAAGTCCTCGACTCAATATACATGCCCTGCTGTACCAAAGATTTGATCCATCTCTTAAAAGATAATCACCATGCTTATTCCACATCAGATAAAAAAGGCTTCCATCTCCCTGCCTGCCGCCATCCCCCAGTTAAAATTCGCCATCAGGGGCAAGAATAGGGTGACAAGGAGGGCTGGCAGCGAATGGTCCAGCCCTCTGGAACCCTGCGAATGTGCAGCGAATCCTAAACAGGATCATGATCACCACCATTGAATACTGGCCTTAGTGTTGGTTGACAAATTCACACCAGGGCTCAGCATATTCCCCTAGGGAGGTATGATCATAACATTAACAGTGGCAAAAGGTCGATATGCATTCAGGTTTTTTCTTGGTGTCAACGTTGGACCTCCAATTAGTGTAGTGCCTCGCTTGCTCCAGTTACCATCTGTAATACCGTAGTCCAGTGTTCACCAGCCAGCTCTGAGAGAGGATTCAATGGCACGTGAGCAGAAAGCCTCTTTCGAGGTATACTCAGTATTTAGTATTTCCACCTTTTTTGTTCTATTTTGTTAGGTTAGATAAAACTTTTTGATTTCTCGTTCATTTGATGCATGAGTGATACGTTGCTAGCGGTCCAGTAGCACATCTGATGCTGATATATCTGTAAATCGGGCTGCGTGTGTGACCTGCCTGTGCAATGGGTAAGGTGCAGCACCCATTGAATATGCCAGATGTAGAAGGGCATGTGCAAATGACTTTACTGCTAGACACATCAAGTGGAGGATTTGCTAGGTGTGTATGCACAAGCTTGCCAATTGATCGGGCAGCAGAATCATCTGATAACTGTACCCAGCCTTGGCCAAACACATCTGTGCTCCACCTAGTTCTGGAAAACGTGCACTTCTAAGGTTCCATGAGAGAGTCTTTAGGGCAGGTATGGGGAACCTTTGGACCTCCAGCTTTTGAACTACACATCCCAGCATGCCCCAGTACAGGTTTGGAAAGAAAAAGGGAGATGGGCGCTCTACCTCGGTTGCCGGCTGCTAAGTCTGGTATGTCCAAACCCAGGGTAAACTAAAACAAATGGTGACCAGCGCTCAGGCTTTTAAGTTGTTGTCAGTAACTAGCTGATGGGGTGCTGCACGTCGATGTGACCAGTAAAAACTGGGTGTGTTTTGTGACACGAGCACTATGACAAGTGGTTATAGAGAAAAAGTGTTTATTACACTGTACACATGGGTGTATTAATGACATACAAGCGTGTGGGGTAAAACCAGGGGCAAGGGAGGGGGGCCCTCTCGGAGGGATGCAGGGGGGCTGGAGGTAGCTGTGGTAGCTATTGTCCAAAAAGTCACAGGGGGGGGCTGGGTGCAGAACACAAACTGCTTCACCTCCTGCGGTGAACGCAGTCCGTGTGTTCTAAGGAGAAAGGTGTTGTGGGGATAAACAGTAACAGTTCTCAGATCTGCAGTTGCTGAAAGATGAAGCGTAACCAAAACAGGGTCAGGATAAGTGTCCAGGTGTCGCCCAGAATCAGAGCGTCTTCTTAGGTTTCCCAGCGGTGCACCTAACACTTACCTGATACCCGCTGATGTCCTCGGTCCTTCCGTCCCACGTCGCGTCGCTGGTGCTGAACTGTATCCTGCTGGTGTCTGCACAGCCGTGCAGATCACCAGTGTAGACACCGCGTCGCTTCAACAGAGACTGAAGCACTTCCGGGTTCCGCTGGGATGCGTTCGCCGGGTGCTTGAAGTCCCTGGAGTGACTCGGGCTGCACTCCCGGAGGGGAGGAGACTGTGCGGTGTGGTGTGCTGCTGACCAACGCTTTTCAACCCCGCTGGGGTCTTGAAAAAGACCCCAGCGGGGTTGAAACGCGTGGACCCGGAAGTGCTTCAGTCTCTGTTGAAGCGACGCGGTGTCTACACTGGTGATCTGCACGGCTGTGCAGACACCAGCAGGATACAGTTCAGCACCAGCGACGTGGGACGGAAGGACCGAGGACATCAGCGGGTATCAGGTAAGTGTTAGGTGCACCGCTGGGAAACCTAAGAGGACGCTCTGATTCTGGGCGACACCTGGACACTTATCCTGACCCTGTTTTGGTTACGCTTCATCTTTCAGCAACTGCAGATCTGAGAACTGTTACTGTTTATCCCCACAACACCTTTCTCCTTAGAACACACGGACTGCGTTCACCGCAGGAGGTGAAGCAGTTTGTGTTCTGCACCCAGCCCCCCCCTGTGACTTTTTGGACAATAGCTACCACAGCTACCTCCAGCCCCCCTGCATCCCTCCGAGAGGGCTCCCCTCCATCCCTCCGAGAGGGCCCCCCTCCCTTGCCCCTGGTTTTACCCCACACGCTTGTATGTCATTAATACACCCAGTACAGGTTTGCTATTTGGAAATGCTAAAATTGTTGCAGCGCATGCTGGCATGTATAGTTCAACAACTGGAGGGCCAAAGGTTCCCCATACCTGCTTTAGTGTATGCTCATAGGAAAACTGCACACTTCTTAGAGCATGGGTTTTCATATCTGCACCTCTGATCAAGGGAGGTTCTGTAAATAGTATGCAGAATCAACGTTGGAAAAAGGTTGTATTTTGCTGTGAATGCTTTTATAATGCACTGCAAACGCCTCCTGTCCCTGCTACATGGTGCAGAAAGCGGTCCTATTGTGCTAAAAACAATACAAAGTAAATCCAGACAGATCATGTTCCGCCTTGTGTTCTGTCTCTACAACTTTGATACATGCATACCTTCACATGTTTTAAAATCACTCTTTTGGACGCCTTTTACTTGCTAAGCTTAGAGTGGATTATTAATTTTCCTAAGCGTTTTCACCTTGTTTATCAGGATTTTTCATTTTTATTCTAAACAGGATTATCTGCTACTCAGACAATAGGCCCACGACAACCAGTATCTGCCCCTCCACCCCGAGCTGTTCCTCCATACAAGTACACCCGCTGCCCACTTCCTGGAGTGCAGTCTTTGCAGGTACTGGCTTATTTTTGAAGTGTCTTAATACACATGTATTTATATACACCTGCCACTTGGCAGAACAAAGCTTAATTCACACTTGGCTGATGGATAAGTAAGGTTTATGCATGCACACTTCCACTGCCTGCCCTGCCACAAGAACTGGTTGTAGCGTCATTGTTAGCAATCCTTTGCCCAGCATATGGGTTGGACGGCAAGTCACCAGAATACACATGAGGAAAAGTACCATTCTCTGCTGTTCTGCACAGCCAATATGATAAAACTGTGAATGACGTTCAGACTTATCACCAATTGCATTGGCTTGTGGGTACAGCAGATATCATTTGTCGGCTGTGTGAACGATATATTACATAGTGTGCCTAACATATATATATCACTCACTGTACTTTTTTATTCACCTTGACAAAGGGGCGCCAGAGCCCCGAAACGTTGGTGTCTATGTCCATCACTAAACGTTTATTTGAAAACCCTTGGAGTGCCGCCTGTGCTGCCCGGCGGCGGGCAGCACAGAGTACCAGGCAGGAGAAGATGCAGCAGAGAGGTCTCAGCCAATCAATGGCTTCCTATGCGTTTGTATGGGCTTTTTTTTTTTGGGAAGTGCTCTGCTGCTGCTGTAGCCACTCGCGTCTTCTCCTGCCCGGCTCCCTGCGCCTGATCCCTCCTCCCGGCTCTGGTAGGTGCCACGTTGCGGGGGAGCACGGCTCCGGGCAGCACATAAGATTCGATGCGCACGGGGCCGCGCATCGGGTTAGAGGGGATGTCTCCATATGCGATTTGGGACGATTTCACGGCCCGATTCATCCGAATCGGGCAAAATTGTGCCCAAATCGCATAATGTATGGGGGCCTTAAGCATTATGTGAGTAAATGGCACTACTCTTGTGGCAACTATGTACGTAAAATGCACCATATATTTGTGGGCACTGTGTAAGCAGCACTACTTTGGGCATTATCTGTGCTACTGCTATGGGTATTGTGTGCTTCCCCTGTGGGCATTATGTGCATAAGCGGCTCTACGCCTGTGGGCATTATGTGCATAAGCGGCTCTACGCCTGTGGGCATTATGTGCATAAGCGGCTCTACGCCTGTGGGCATTATGTGCATAAGCGGCTCTACGCCTGTGGGCATTATGTGCATAAGCGGCTCTACGCCTGTGGGCATTACGGGGGTAAACTCAGTTAGTCTAAACTGCCATCTTGTCGGAAGAACAGCAGTTTCTTACTGATTTTGGTCAGAAGGGGTTACGACCTATTCAATACGGGCTGCTTATTTTCAACTTGTTGGAAAACACGCAAATCGGGGCCCAATCCGACAGGTTTTGGCATAGTTTCGACAATCTCAGTCCGAGTTGAAATTAGACTGGGGAGCAGAGGGAGGGAGGGTGCTTACCGTCGGGGAAGCTGGAGCCGGGGTTGGTGGAACACGCTCTCTCCTGACGGGCTTCCCCCAGGCCAGGCTCCTCTCGCCTGACAGTGGTCCTCAGCCGGCGGCTCCCTGTGATTTCACACACTGGGAGCTGCTGACGGCAGCTGCAGGTGGCCAAAACGGACACTCTGATTTGGCTGCTCATTAAATAGGGCTTTTCTGATTGAATCTGACAAATGTATGTCGGAATGGATCAAATACTAATTGAATATACGTCTATAAGTGTAGGTTGTGCTACTATTGTGGGCATTGTGTTTAAAAGGCACTATTATGAGCACTCACTGCTCATTTATTGTATTTTGATTGTTTTTGCTCTGTTTTGGTGTGCCTGTTTTAGAAGTCCTTTTGTCTCTCCATATGTCTTCTGCCCTCTTCCTGTTCGGGGTAGCAAATGCGTATGGATTGCGTTTGTGGAAAAAATATATTTTTTGTAGAAATCCAAGGCTAAGTACCCAGAGAGGTGGAGCTCCTCTGTTTGGTTTCTTGTAGGTTGTGTTCTGCTGGGCTTTTAGGTGTGGGATGGGTGTCTTGACAGTCAGGAATCTGACTTTAGACTGAGGCCTGAATCCCGACTGCTGTTACTGCAACAGTGGGTTGAGCGCAAAGGAGCCCCTTGCGGGCTTGCTGTGCTCGCCACTGGTTCTATTCTCCCTCTGACGGTCATGGATCCCAACTGTTAGGCTTTTTACAGTCAGGATTCTGACGTTGGTCTACTGACCTTCGGAATCCCGACTGTCTAGAGGGCATCCGGGCTCCCACCTGAAACAAAGCTACTGAGCTGGATCCTAAGTTATTAGATTCACATTGTGAAGTCCCATTGAAAGCAACTTTCAGCCATGAGCCCGCTTGGGCGTTTTCTTTAACATGTAATGTTGCAGTTGGTTAAATGGCTTCCAGCACTCCCTTCTAGTCTTGCTACAGTGGTGCAACCTGACCTGCCAGTTACTGTAGAATCGCCCTGGGTGTGGTTCTATTTGCTGGTGGGGTATGACGCTCTGACAGTTGGGATTCAGTCTGTCAGTATACCGACATCAGAATCCCAACAGCCAGTACTGTGACTGGAGGGCGAGCACTAAGATGCAATTTGCGGGCTCGGTGGTGCGTGCTTACTTTAAAGCGAGGATCATCTATGTGGGATGATCCACTACTCCTCAGTCTGGTTTTGCTTCGGACTGTGAGGCTTTCGGCTTTCTCAGACCATGGGGAAGATGCACCAATCGGATGTTGAGACCGCCTTTATCTCAGAATAGTTGCTATCTCTGGTTAGATTTATAACCATGGCCAAAAGTAAAAAAAAAAAAAAAAAAAAATCAACTATTGCACCTTTTTTCAGTACTTGATAACCTGATAAATGGTTAATTGAGGTGCAATATCCTTGCCTATAAAACCATTTTTGTGCAAATCAATGATGAATGTACGTGTTTTCATGCAGGTAACTGTGGAAGAACAATGATTTCAAGCACCACCCTCCTTTTTTAAAGCTTTGTCTGTTATTGTAACTCAAACAGCATGAATGTCCTCTCCAGCCTTGTAACATGTGCAGAGAGCTTTAGATTTGGGTTATTTTGTTTCTGCTTTATTTTTACACTGCAATATAGATCTTAATTTGAAGTAAAACCCCACCCAAATCTAATTCTCTCTGCACAAGTTGCATCTGCCCCACCTGCAGTGGACATGGTTTTGTCCATTTAAGAAGGAATTTGCCTTTGTGAGTGAACTAGAAATGACCTGAAAATTATTTTTGTTTTGTATTTGGCTTACAAAGGTGGAGCACTCACTACAATGCAGTTTACACTTGTGTTGTGATGACCTTTATTACAGCTGTATAGGGTATTTACAGAAATATTTTGTATTACTTGCAGTTCTTAAGGTGCCCATACACTGTGCGACTCGCATATCCCACGCACAGCTCAAAAAGTATGTGCTGCACATACTTTTTGAATTGGTTCCCAATCTCATTGCACGCAATGCGATCGGGACCAAAACGCATCCAATAATTGCATAGTGTATGGGCACCTTTAGATTAGCATATTGAAACAAAAAGCAACATGGCTTAAGAAAATGAAGAGCTGTGTACTTAATGTGCCCGACAGTAATGTGATCTCCTTTTCGTTCAGACACAGCAGCCTGCTGTCCATGTGCAGGGCCAGGAACCTCTCACAGCCTCAATGCTTGCTGCTGCCCCACCCCAAGAACAGAAGCAGATGTTGGGTGAGTCCCGTGTGGTACTTTCATATGGCAGTGCTTTGGGTATTGAAAGGGAGATGCTAAAAATAGCTCTTTCATCACTCCACAGGGGAGCGTCTCTTCCCTCTGATACAAGCCATGCACCCGTCGTTGGCGGGTAAGATCACAGGAATGCTGCTGGAAATTGACAACTCAGAGCTTCTACACATGCTGGAGTCCCCAGAGTCCTTGCGTTCCAAGGTAAATGATTCTAGGAGTCATTGGCTCCAATATGCAGGAATTCTGCCTTAAATGAAAATGTACTGCTTTGTATTCCATCAAATGTGGCTATATCTGGTCTATATAATCACTGTTGTCTTTGTGTAGTAAAACCGCATGTGAAGGCTACAGCTCAGTTGGTTATTGCCATATTATGTTTGAGGTCTAATGGATGTATGACTTGGCTCTAAGTTTTGCTCACTGGCCACTGTAATAGCTCATCAAGCTTGTTGGATCAGTGAGTCATTTGCAGATCCATGTGTATGTCGACCATGCCAGATTTTACATCTATTCTAAAATCTCACTTTATTGGAATAGGTCAAAAGTAAATTTGACCTAATAACTGTGAGTGCAGAGTTTTCAACTGGCAAAAAATCTGGCACAGAATGACATCCCCTCGTCAGAATTAATTACTTACAAGTGTGCCATCCTACTTTATTGCTGGAATGGCACTCGGCACCACCTCTCGGCATGCCAGGTCCTGTGCGAAGCGGCTTGCGCCTTGCATCTTTATTTCTTTTACCCAAAAATGTATCTTTGTTGCAATTAGATGCAACTATGATGTATCAAGAGATACTTTAGTGCTAGATATACATGCAGTGGCGTTATGCCGTGGCTTTTTTTGTGCAAGTTCCATTGTTGCATATACAGGTTCCGTCACAGAAATGGAAGCCTAGCACAATCAGAATCGCAGGGAAACTGATATGATAAATCGAATGCATCGGTGCATATAGCAGGTGCTAGCACACACCTAGTCTTCAGAGCAACACACCCCCCCCCCTCCCTGAGAGAGGCTGCAGTAGTGGAGTGTGGGCAGGAGCTTTCAAAACTCCTCTTCAACTGAATGGGCTGCCAGGGAAATTGAAGGGAAATCCAGTCCGACTTGTGCATCTGACAAGTCTGACCGGTGTATGGGGACCATAAGTGTATGTCATTTGTCATGTATTTTGTTATTTGACAATGGACATATTTTAGTTTGATTTTTACCTTGTCCAGGTGGAGGAGGCTGTGGCTGTTTTGCAAGCTCACCAAGCCAAGAAGGATGCTGCTCAGAAGGTGGTGATCGTTGCTGCTACCTCCTGAACCAGGGTAAACCTGTAAGTATGTGCTATTGCTATAGATTTTTGTTACCGCCTTATATTTGTATCCTACATATAGCGCCTGCAGTCATTGACTCAGTGGAACTTGCAGTGTAAGGGGCCTGTTTCTCAGCATTGTTTCCATATGTAGAAATCGAATTCTTTATAGATTTATAAAATGTTACAAAGTACAAGCTAATTAGCAATGCAGATCATAGTCTCCATTACCAGTAGTGGGGATTACGGTTGACACTTTTAGTTTAACACCCACTGAGGATGGTATAAATCACTTTATGCCTATGAAGGCATATTTACAGGAGAGGGATCTTCAGATCCACCATCTACACAACCTTTGGATGGCTTTGGAAACTGAGGAGTCTCACATACATGTGGCACAGTGTCAGAGCTAGAATGCAACTCCCAGGGACAGTGGTTCTTGTTACATTGGTCTCTGCAAACTTTACTCTTCCATTTTAATTTATATATTTGGTGTGAAACAGACAATTAATAATCACAGTAGTGCCATGATTATTAACACATGGGACCATAAATTGGTTATCACTTGCATCAGTGGTATTTTGACATAAGCTAATTAACGTAAATGTATGTTAGGGCTTGTGTACTGGTCTTGATCAATCATGTGTTACCATCCCCATAGAAAGGCTACTTCTGTTTAGCACATAGCATAGATCTAAATACTGAATGTGAAAGGTGCTTTGTCACGTCTAACAGACTGGATCCTGTGCTGTGACTGCTCCAGGGCACACAATAACATGGCACTGTCATTATATGAGCGGTGTCTGGTGTGGCTTACTTTTATCGTTACTAAATTACTATGGGTTTGTGTGATAGAGATGAGCTATTTGAGTTTTTTACCTGCACCCAAGAAATATAATTTGTAATAGTAATGTATTGATAGCCAGCATGCTCGCCAGGCAGTAATGCAGGCTGAGGGTACAGATTAAACTGCTGCAGAATTGAAAGTGGTCTAATTTCTGTTTTTAATGTGTATTACAGGGAGTAAAGAAGCCAAATAATCCCAGAATGTGTGAGTTTTGGAAGTGTCTGCCAAGAGTCTAATCTCCTCCACATGCTGCTTATCTCAGCCAGAGATACTGTCTTGTTTGTAAAACATGGAGTCTATGCACTTTGTCGCTTTATGCTCTTGAGATGAGAAGTTGCATCTTGAGTGAGCGCCTCCAGGTTCCTTTCTTAGGAAATCCTGACCTTTTTTTTTTTTTATCAGATTGCAAATTTAGTTTTTGCATTTTAGTTTTAAAAAGTTTATTTGAATGTGACATCCAAACAGTTTCTCAGTGAAATAATAAAATATTTCAGAGTCCATTGTTAAATTATTGAAACTGTTTGCTTGAAACAGGCTAGAACACACCGTTGCCAGTGGTCTCATGCTCAACGTCCAGTATTTGGAAATGAGATTTAGGGAATTTTAGCAGCTGTAATTTACTACAGCTAACTTTGGGGGTTATCCAATTAGCAATGATGCTGGTAATTATCTGGGATTATGCTTCATATGCCTCATGCACTTGAAGCATAATCTGAGAAAAGATGACCCTTCGAGGTCGTGTGTGTTCATGCAATAGCAGGTCCTTTTTACAGCTGATAAAAATGGCATTGATTGGATACTGCAATAATGCATTGGTCATGAAGGTGCCCACACACTAGAAATTATGTGATTTTAAGATTTATTTTAAGATTTCCCTTGAACTCGCCGTCCTGGACAAAAGATTTTTTTCAAGAGTACATTTTGACAATTTATTTTAAGATTTCAGAAAAAGTATCATGGGCGGGACGATCTAGGGGGGTATAAATGTGCCCACACTAGAAATAAAATATATACATATATACCAATTTTGATCGATACTTTTTTTTATATATATATATTATTTTTTTTTTTTTTTTTTAATGCACATTGTTCGGTATTTTAAATGATTGCGAAGACAGAAAACCCAGCGGGAGACTGAGTGCACAGAGCGCTGGGCCCTGAGGTGTAATTTCCCCTGTCAGCGAGGAGGTGGAGGTCGTGGCACTAGCTGGGGTCTGCGGTGCTTATCAGAGACCCCCCACAGCAGTTGTTTCTAGACTCCTCTCTGCCCCTAGCTGGACACTGCCAAACAGCAAATAATTGCATTTGCACAGACAGAAGTTCTAAAGACAAATTAAGATATATTTTATAAAGCTCTAAAGGCCCCCAAATCCGATTTGGCCACTTTTCCCCTAATTTCTTGGCCCGATCCGTCAAGAATTGGTTGACAAGTGGCCAAATTGGATGTGTTTGACATTTGATCCGATGCACAGTCCCGTGCCCATCAGAGACTCAGACCGCCTCCTGCCAGTGGCATCACATGTCAAAGCACCACATGAGGTAAGGGGTATGGATGGTACCAAGGCACAGTAAGGATGGCCGGGCCCCAGTGGAAGAGAATTATTAGTTTGGCAGAACAGGTGCATGGCTGGGAGGGAAAGATCATGCACAGACAAAGAGGACAGGCTCTTCCTGCAGCAGTGGTCTCTCTCCCCAGGTCAGCTCACGGCACTGAGCAGTGTGTGTGCTGAGCTGGGGGGAGAGGCTGTGCTGTCCTCTGTCATTGATAGCTCAAGCAGAATGTGAACAGCAACAGCCCCTCCTTTTTCTCCCGCAACTGGGGCTACACGGAAAAAAAGCATTTTCATAGCAGAGCCACTTGTGTGATGAATTAGTGACGTGTCTATTGTCACCACTGAAAGAATGGTGGAGGATTATACCGGTGACAGCATCCAGTAGGCATGTCAGACAGTCTGTATCTATACTGGCAGGATAGGGGCAATTTGGGGGCCTTTGCACCAACTGGCTTTATATTACATAAGTTGTCAGTGATTGGTGGAGGTTGTTACTGCCACAAAATGTGGAGATGTTTGTCAAAATGAACTATAAATTCCTCCAAGAAGAACTTTACCAGGGACCTGTAATGGTAGATGCCAGTGGGGACATATTAATACTCTGAAGAAGAGGATGTACACACTGAATGGGGGGGGGGGGCGATGATGAATTTGAGCAGAACAATGACGACATCTTGTTTCTGTAGAGTCAGTTTGCAAGGAGAGAAATATTGCTTCTTGTTTTACATCATAGTCATCCAGCTACCGTGGTGCAACCTTTTGGCCTATAAACAATATTGTGAGGTGTTCCGATTAGACTGGAAATTAATGTTATTAAGTTTGATTTATACTGTAGGAAAGAAAAAAATATATGGTTTAAAAAAAAAAAAATACAGATCACTAAACCAAGATCAAAACCCGAAAGGGTGGTTTGGCAGAACTAATCCAGATCCAAAAACAAAACCATTATCACATCCCTAGAGATAAAACACAGTGGGCCTGATTCTAGTTGGTTTAGAAAAGCAAATGCCTTCTTTAATGGACAAAATCAGGTGCACTGCATGTGGGGCTGATGTAACATGTGCAGAAATCAGGTCCAGTGTGTTAAAGATTGTTGCAAGTCAATGTTATGATATATGGGTGTAATCTCTGGTAAATAGTAATAATAATATAGAAGAATAGACTGTAATGCCCCTTTCCCACTGCAGCCTTAAAACGGTATTTTGCCGATTTTTGAGGGCAAAATACCGTTTAAGGCTGCAGTGGGAAAGCGCCAGAGTTGAAATACCGTTTAAAGTTAAACGGTATTTCAACCCGTTTTCAGAGCAGGGTTTTAGCCGGTAATCTACCGTTTAAGAGGCAATGGGAATGCCTCTTAAACGGTTTTACCAGCAGATGCAGTGAGGATGGCTCATATTTGAGCCATCATCGCTGAATCTGTATACAGCAGCCGGGCTGAAAGATGCATGGCTTTCAGTCCAGCTGTCTGCTCCCTCCCTTGCCACCCCCCCTCCCCGCCCGCAGCGTCATATACTCACCGGCGCCGTCCCGCTGTCAATCACCGCCCAGCAGTCCTGCTCCCCCGCCCGGCCACACAAGCTGGGCGCTCCGCCCCTCCCGGCCTGCTTGCCACGCCCCCCACCACGGAGACCTGCTCGCCCCGCCCCCCCTTTGCTGAACACGGAGCCACTGAGCCAGTAACGGAGTATCAGCCAGTAATATATACATTGCTGGCACAGGCCAGCAATGTATATATTATTGGTACCACTGCACACCAATGATTATTTATCAGCCAGTAATATATACATTGCTGGCACAGGCCAGCAATGTATATATTATTGGTACCACTGCACACCAATGATTATTGATCAGCCAGTAATATATACATTGCTGGCACAGGCCAGCAATGTATATATTACTAGCACCACTGCACACCAATGCTGTAAAAACGTTTTGAAGAGCTAAAACGTTTTACCTGCAATGGGAATGGGACTTAAATGGCATTTCAAACTGTAATCTGCTGCAGTGGGAATGCTAAATACCATTTAAGATTACCTGTAACTTAAAATGGTTCTGCAGTGGGAAAGCAGCATAAGATCCTCTGGTGCAGACACTGATGTGAATGGGCAAATTAATCTGTAAAGTGCTGCAGAATGTGTGCACTATATCAATGGTAATAAATTAAATTCATCTGAGGGGAAATATTAATTGAGGTTCCAGTCTCATACCCCAAAAAAAAAGCTGTATTGGGATGATAGTGTATAGGTTGATGTGCACCAAGAGGATGGGATCAGTAGTTTGACATGATAGTGATTGGCACACAAATGTTCAACACATTTATTTTTTGGGGGCTTCCTACATGTTTTCCCAACGTTTGCATGATTTACTATCCACGTGTACTGCAACTGGGAATTGCTGCGCTCACCACCTTGTCTGTAATGTGGTGAGTGGGGCAAGCTGCAAGGGTATGCAGGTCTATTGATGGTGGTCACATGTTAGAGTATACATGATTTGCCCCATAAAAATGAGGACAAAATTGTGTCTATATCATATCAACTATAGATTGTAAGCTTGCAGCAGGGCCCTCCTACCTCCAAGTCTGTATGTTGTTACCCAGTTTGTTTTATCACTGTCTACTATTGTAAAGCGCAACGGAATCTGCTGCGCTATATAAGAACCTGTAAATAAATAAATAAACCTTTGATCCTGTCAAAAGTTTATGGTTCAGATTAAGGGCCTAATGGGCCTGGAGCTAGAAATATTCAAGGGCCTCTTATTAGAAGTGAAGAAAGTGAGGTCAATGCCATGTAGAAACCATACTCTCTACACCCCATTGTTTACCTAAACATAGTACAAAAATCCATAAGGTACCACTAAATGAGCCTTGCAACACCCAGTTTTGGAACCACTTCAGTAACTACATCGACATTCAAAAGGGTCATAAAAAAAATCCTAATTTCACACTACAATGTTGATTCTTAGAACAACATTGCTCAAAAGATGTCCAAGGTAATGGTAATTTGTGAAATATTGACAATCAGCAATGTGCATGGGGATAGTTTGTGGCAGCAGTGGACTAGCATTAGGCTACAAGACGGGAGGTTTAAGGGTAGTAACCGCCAGAACAGCTATTTGTAAGTCACTTCACTGCCGGACCAAGGTGACACAGCCGGAGACCAGCTACCAAGTACGTGAAGCTGCTGCCAACAGGACACACTGAATTGTCAACATTTCTGTGTCAAGTTGATGACTTTCAACATGATGAGCATGTCAATATCACAACTATGGGGGGGGGGGGTATTCAATCCTGGATTCCAACTGTCAGAATGTTCAGACAGTTGAAATCCTGCCCTGTTTTTGCCCAGCTTGACAGTTGGAAATCAATGTACCACCTGTTGAGTGTTGAAAAGGGGGTGTGCTGGCGAAAAAGGACATGAATTGTCGGCAACCGGACATGAATTCGACAATCCACGGCCGTTTCCGACAAAACAGGTCCGACTGGTTTTAAAGTCAGATCTGTTTTGTTGAGTTCCGCTTTCAATGCTGTCAGAAACAACAGCATTGAATAGGCAGCCACCGATATTTCCCCTATCATAAATAAAGGCAGGGATTGAATATCACCCTAAATTGATAATTCTGTTAAATTCTACATCCATTAAATTGTGTTTCTGTTGACATTTAATGGTCTTGTGTTTACTACCCTGCTAATTTTACAAAATGTTATGGTATGTTACCTTTATAGCGCCAATATCTAAGAAGAGGAATATGCACTGAAATTGGAGGAAATATTTCACAGAAAGTGTAGTGGAATAGTTCCAATAAGAGATGGTAGATACTTCTACAGCAGAGCAATTAAAAAATGCTTGGGATTGGCATATGAATAACCTAACAAATAAATAAGGATGAAATAGGGTTGAGGTAAACAAAAGGTTAAAAAGAGGCATACTAGATGGGTTAAGTGGGTCTGATCTGCCAATTTAAAATAATAGAATAAATAGCAAATACTGGGGCAGATGTATTAAGCCTTAACAAGAGATAAGTGCAAGGGTGATAAGAAGAGATTAACCTCCAGCCAATCAGCTCCTTTCTGACTTTTTTTTTTTCAAACACCGCCTGTAACATGGCAGTTAGCAGGTGATTGGCTGGACGTTTATCTCTTTATAGCCCTTGCATTTATCTCTTGTTAAGGCTTAATACATCTGCCCCTATGGGTGGGAGAGAGCGTGGGACACACGTCATTTAATCCATATTTGGACACTATCACCATATGGTATATACCATTATACTCATGCATTGCACAAGGTGGAGGATATCTTGGTTACTAATCTTCATAAAGATACCATTATACACATTAAGAAACACTGCACAGTGTGAATCTTGGTACGATCTTCGTACATTATCTTTTTTAACACTTCCTTTATTTTCTGGCAAGCAAGGTACACTCGCCAAATTATATACCTCCTTTTTCACTGGGTGTATTATACACTAGGAAAGAAACAAGTCTATTCCCTTTCATTTATTGCTCTATGTACATGCAGTGCTCTAGTGGTAGTACCAGTCTATTTACAGTGGAAGCCAATGAAAATTGGGCTCTATACACCACCCGGATGTGTCCCTAGCGTTAGCAACACTATATGGCTCCCAACATAATCAGAATCACCTCGTGGAACGCCCGGGGTCTCAACGATAAAATCAAATGTGCATTAGTGCTTAACCAGGCTCGTCAATATAAAGCCGATATTATATGCCTGATGGAGACACACCTGATGGGCACCAGAGTTATGGCACTCAAGAAGCCATGGGTCGGCTGGTTGTACCACTCCTCCCATACATCCTCCTCTAGGGGGGTGGCAGTTCTGGTGCGCAAAAATATCCCCTTTAGTGTGGAGAAAGTTAAGACCGACAAATGGGGCAGATATGTGTTCCTGCTATGTGTTGTACACTCCGTTACCTTATTGCTGCTTGCCGTATATATACCGCCCCCTTACTCATCCGAGGTTCTTAAGCTGGGTACACATATGTACAATTTCATTTTTCTTGCGACCGTTCGATCGACCGAATACACGTTCGGCCGTCCAAAACATACGACTGTTCTGCACATACACATATGTACAATTTTACTTGCGACGTCCGATGTACTCCCGTCCAAACAATCGCAAGAAGAAGTATATGAGAGACCCTGTAACCCTTTGCCTGCTGTTTTAACTAATGTGTGTTTAATGCCTCACTGCCCAACACTTTAGAGGCATCACTTTAAGACATTAATCAATGTTGAAGTTTTAATAGTGTGTTATGGTGCCCTGCAAAGAGCTTCCAGCACACTCTATTAAAACTTCAACATTGATTAATGTCTTAAAGTGATGCCTCTGAAGTGTTGGGCAGTGAGGCATTAAACACACATTAGTTAAAACAGCAGGCAAAGGGTTACAGGGTCTCTCATAATGCAGCATACCACCGTGCTTTGTCAAACTGTCAAGCATATCGATCGAACGTGCGTACACACTTCACTTTTGTTCCGATATGGAGCCGTCCTGTCGGATGAAATATTAAGCAGCAAAGAACCTTCGACCGACCGACCGTGGACGGCCAAGAGCGTTTTTGGCCGTTTATCGATCGCACAGCAGCAATTGGGACAGCGTACACACCTATACAATCGAACGGCCGTTTGCCCCCAGATTGGAAGAACGGCCCGACGATTGTATATATGTGTACCTAGCTTTAAACAGGCCGCGGAGTTTGTCGCAGACTGTCCAGATGTCCCCATCATTAGCATAGGAGACTACAATAATATTTTAGACCCGACATTAGATACACACCATGCCTCTAGGACAATAGCGAGGTCTGGCCATAAACAATTTAAAGCAATGACAGAGGGCATGGGCCTGGTTGATGCGTGGCGCCATAGACACCCAGATGCCAGGCAGTTTTCGTGTTTCTCCTCCACGCACTCCACTTTCTCTAGAATTGACCTGGCCTTGGTGTCCCGGTCCCTCCTCCCCGGTGTCCACTCTGTCAGTTATGAACCCAGAGGTATATCTGACCACTCCCCGTTGACCCTTGAGGTGCAGTTGGGGGGCGACAGGGGTCAATCATTCTGGAAACTCAACAAATTCTGGCTGGCGGGTCTGGGCACTGGGGAGGACTTGGTGGGTGCCTGGGGAGAATTCTTGGAATTAAACAGAGACACAGCATCTGTAGCGATAGTGTGGGATGCCTTTAAATCCTATGTCAGGGGCTCGCTGATCCAGAGGATAGCTGCCCTCAAAAAATCTTATAAAAAGAAAGAGTTGGAGTTAGAATCTGCATGCCAGCAGTGGGAGGGGGTATACCTGAGCGATGGATTAGACTCCTCTAGACGACAGTGGCTACTGGCGCAGGGTGCTTGGGTGGAGTGCCTCGAGGACAAGGCAAAATACAAACTGCTTTACTCTAGACACTCCCAGTATGCGTTTGGAGATAGGCCCGGCAGTTACCTTGCACGGCTGGCTAATTCAGAACGATCGAGTAATACCGTCTGTAGGATTCTTTCTCCTCAGGGAGTCTCATACACCAATACTAGAGAGATTGTGGGCCAATTTGTAGACTATTATCAAGCTCTATACAGCTCCAAGTTGACTCACGATGCCTCGGCCATACAAGATTACTTAGACCAGATTGATATGCCCTCATTGCCGCTCGCAGACAGAGAGGCCCTTGACCTCTCCTTCGTATAGACGAAGTAGAGCTAGCCATCAGGTCATTCCCGACCGGCAAGGCTCCAGGCCTTGACGGTCTCCCTATAGACCTCTATAAAAAACATATCTCATTTTATGCCCCTATCCTACTAAACCTATTTAACGATATGCTCACTCACGGCTCCCCACCCCAATCTATGCTAGAGGCAAATATTGTAGTTTTACTAAAACCGGACAAGAACCCATGCTCAGTAGAATCTTACAGGCCCATCTCCTTGATACCCACAGATATTAAAATTCTGGCTAAAATACTTTCACTCCGCCTCAACACAGTGATTTCCAAAATTATTCATGGCGACCAAACTGGCTTCATGCCGGGCAAGTCGACCATGATAAACTTGCGTAGACTCTTCACCCATCTGCAGAGTCCACGTGGGGATGCTCTCACCTCAATCGTGGTCTCATTAGACGCAGCCAAGGCGTTTGACTCGGTGGAGTGGGAGTACCTTTGGCATACCCTGACCAAGGTGGTGATTGGCCCTGCTTATATTAAATGGGTGCGACTGTTATACACCTCCCCGCGAGCTACGGTCTCTGTAAATGGGTACGTGTCGACCCCATTTAATCTGGAGAGGGGAACGCGTCAGGGGTGTCCCCTGTCGCCTACTTTGTTTGCAATTGCGATAGAGCCCCTGGCTTGCCTGGTACATACTGCATCAGCGGTCACAGGATTTAGGGTGGGTCGTCTAGAGGAAAAAATTGCACTATACGCAGATGACATCTTGCTATTTATCTCTGACTACGCTGCCTCCATGCCCCCCCTGTTAGATATTATTGACACATTCGGCACTTACTCTGGCCTTAAAATAAACTGGGATAAATCCTGTGTCCTGCCATTCTCTGGAGGCATCCCGGATCCCCCCGCAATCCAGCTTCCCCTACGATGGGTGAACTCTTTTAAAAATACCTGGGGATCCATATTTCCAATATCCCATCCCAGTACACCTCACTCAATATTCAACCACAACTGACATATCTGCAGTCTAGGATCTCAGTATGGGGAAAATTGCCCCTGACTGTCTCGGGGAGGATAAGCCTCATTAAAATGACAGCTCAGCCCAAGCTTCTATATATTTTACAACACTCCCCAATATATATTCCCCTTCAGACATTTAGGAAGATAGAAAGTTTACTATCATCCATTATTTGGGCTGGTAAGAGGGCACGTATCAAACTTAATACTCTCACGTGGGGACGGCGGTATGGCTGTTCCCTCTTTCCGGCTTTACTACCTCGCGGCACAGCTGGCGCAGCTGCTGGACTGGGTCGGCGAGGGTGCAGCAGACCGGCTCTTCACAATACTTGTATCGTGCAGGCTGCCGGGCATGTCTCCCTTGCAGATTTTACTAAGTGACAACGTCAAATTAATAAACATGCCAATATTCCAACAGGCTATCTTGGTGTGGCGACAATCTAGTCGACTCTTATCGGCAACAGGCTATGATCCTGATACTCCCCTGGATGGTGCCAGGGCCTTCCCGGAGCTGCAGGGGCTTCAGATTAGAGAGTTTTGGGGCACGTGGGGCATCTCCTCGATTGGACAAATTTATTCAGATAACATACTTAAATCCTTCCAACAAATTAGGGATGACTATCAGGTGCCTAATGTACACTTCTTCCGCTACCTCTAACTCCGACATGCCTGTCAGGCACAGTTTTCTGAAAATCCCCCAGTGTTTAATAACTCGCCTGTCAAGGGCCTGCTGGTGTCGGGTGGACCCCCCAGGGCCGTCTCTAGATTTTATGCAGCCCTACTAACATCACATCATGCCCCAGGCTTGCCTTCTATTAAGGAGGCCTGGGAACGTGATTTGGGCCCCATCTCTGAGGAAGATTGGGAAACGGCTCTGAGTAGCCCCCGTATCTCCACCACATCATCTAGATACCAGCAGGTTCAACTGTACATATTACATAGAGTCTACCTGACTCCCATTAGACTGTGTAGAATGGGGGGTAGGACTGATTCCAGATGCCCTAGATGCGGCTCCCCAGAAGGTTCGTTTTGGCACCGAATATGGAGCTGTGCAATAATTGCTTCCTTTTGGCAAGAAATAATCTCCTCCATAGTCTCCACTGGTGTCCCCCGCAACATTTTCACCCCACAACTGTGCATCCTAGCCTTTTTGGATGTTGATTGCCTGGACAAACATATGTTGAAATATGCGATCAACCTGTGCTCGCTTGCCAAGGTATGCGTGGCAAGGAAGTGGTTAGCATCGGAGGGCCCTACGTTGCGGGAGTGGAAGTGCCTGACTAACTCGATGGTCAGGCACGAAAAATTTGTATATGCATCCAGAGACTCTGAAAAGGCATATCATAAAATATGGGACCTTTGGATTAACTCACCTTTTATGCGCCCAGCAGACTAAGCCTGAACGGGCACGCAGAATATCTATATACCCCGTGTATCAGCTCTATATGGGGAGGTACACTTGACGGAGGCACACGATTGTGGGCTTCTACTATGCCCCGTACAAATAATCATCTGGCACACAAACAGGTTGGATTTAGTCAGGCTTTTATTGTGAGTTAGGAGTCCGATAACACATGACTTGAGTGGTCTAATGTAACGTATATGCTCCTGAGGCCTAATGTAACGTATATGCTCCTGGGAAACATGTCTGCTAACTGAAGCACCAGAATACACAACAAACATATGTATATGTTAATATGATTGATACGTATGAGCAAATTATATAATATGTCTGCGAACTGCATAATTTTTTATTGTTCTTCTCCTTTTTTTTTTTTTCTTCTCTTTTCTTTCTTATCTGTTGTTTTTTTTTTTTTTTATGTATAAGTTGTAAACTGCAACAAAAAATACCAATAAAAATTATTGAATTAAAAAAAAAAGAAAGTCTACACATTGATTTTCTTTTTATTTCAACATCCACATTTATGGAGAAACACATGCCACTATAAGGAGATAAGGACACAAGGAAAATAAGCTACGAGCACATACAACAATTAACTTACCGTGAGTGGGGTAGGCACCACTATCGATTCTTACAAAAGAAGCTAGGTGCACGAAATATTACTAAGCGAACAGAGTCTACACATTTATTTTGTTTTCAGGTTTACACTTACGGAAATAAAGACTCCATTATAGAAAATCAACCCACAGGAGAAAGAAAACGCAATGTGCATATACACAAATATACTTACCGTGAGTGGGGTACACCCATCTAGTCTCCTTCTCTGTTCCACTTCACCGACCATCAGTGAATATATAGAGTAATATCTAATTATTGGTCTCTGACTTTCTCTATATACCTCTGGGAACACACTGGGAGAGAACATTGGAGACACTAGAACAGTGGTAGCCAACCCTAGCCCTCGAGAGCTACCAACAGTGCACATTTTCCAGACAACCTAGCTGCTGCACTCATTAATCACTGACACATTTTAAAAGATACACAGATGGAGCTAATTAGCTCACTTGTGATTCTGTGAGGAGACCTGCAAAACATGCACGGTTGGTAGCTCTCTAGGACTAGGGTTGGCTACCCCAGCACTAGAACATGGGAAAATCCATTGAAAAGTTAATGTTCTAGATACCACCTTATCTGGTTGCACCCTAGTAGTTTGGAATTCTCATCTTTGTATTATTTGGTATTTTGGGGGGGTTATTTGGTGATAACCTTGGGAGACTATGAACTAAAGGCAGCAGCCCACCAATAGTGGTCATATCCTATAGTTCTATGTTACAAACATGTTCATCCAGCACTGAAAGGTATTGCCATTGATAAGTCCTGCACAGGACAAAATGCATTTGGCACTCCACCCCATTACCCATCACAGGTGTTTTTCCAGTTTATACCTTGCATATACCTTTATTTCTATTTAACTATTGATTGTTTAATTGTTGTTTGACCAATCTGTGTGGTTAGTGATATAACCACTGGCAAATAAACATCATTAAGAATGAATTGCAGCGTCACATAGTGCATCATTACTATCCCATTCCCTGCAAGCACCATATACACTAGGATGCAATACAGTGTATCTGCAGCAACAAATGACGCAGACTATCCCAAACCTTGGGGATAAAGGGCCAAATCGTAAGCGAGCCTCCCAGGAAGCTGAAGGGGCAACTAGACCCTAGGACAAGTCAGACTAGTATATGGGGGCCTTAAGAGTATTTAAGGCTATCTTTAATTAGTACATCAGTTAATTATAATTGAAACCTGGACTGTAATGTCAGTAGTGAGCATTTTTCAATCCCATTTGGTCTCCCTAATAAAAACGGATTTTTGGGTACTTATGTATTATCTGGGCTCCCATGTTAAATGTACCCCATTTTTTCATACCCCTACAATCCAACTACGCATGGAGTTGATTTTATATAGTGTGGCGAGCGCAGCGAGCCACCGTGCCCGAAGCGTGGCGAGCGCAGCGAGCCCCGCGAGGGGACACGGTCTCGTAAGAAAACCGGGAGCCCAGATATTACATAAGTACCGATTTTTGTACTTACCGTAAATCCTTTTCTCCGAGTCTACAGGTGTCACTGGAGTAACAGTGGGGAATAGGAGAGTGACCACAGGGAGCATGGGCACTTTAAATTTAAATGCGCATGGCCAACTCCTGCCCTTCTACTTTCCCTCCTAGGCAGTCACTAGTATGTGCCCAAAAGGTAGCTGGAAGAAATACTAACCTCCTCTGGGAAGAGTGTTCTAACATACAGTAACAATCAACCAGTATAGATTAAAAATGAAAAATAACAGTGATAGGAACACTGAACAATACAGACCAGCCAGTTCCAACAAACATGACCGGAAGCTAACCTGGCAGGAAGAAACTGCAAAAGTTTCAGGTCAGGTATTCCCTACAGCAGGCATTCCCAACCACGGTCCTCAAGGCACACCAACAGTGCAGGTTTTAGTGATATCCAGGCTTCAGCACAGGTGACTTAATTAGTATCGGAGTGATTCTGATTAAACCATCTGTGCTGAAGCCTAGATATCACTAAAACCTGCACTGTTGGTGTGCCTTGAGGACCGTGGTTGGGAATGCTTGCCCTACAGTAAGGAATAACGCCGAGGAGGGCGTCCAGTGACACTTGTGGACTCGGAAAAAAAGGATTTACAGTAAGTACAAAATCCGTTTTCTCCTTCATCCACTAGGTGTCACTGGCGTAACAGTAGAGACATCCCAGAGCTCCCAACATGGGTGGGATGGCGCTGAGACCCCGTAATACCAAGCATCCAAACTGCGAAGCTGGAGCCGCAAAAGTGTTAAACCGGTAGAACCAGACAAAAGTCTGACGACCAGACTCTACAGAGCTGCTGAACAGAGACCCCAGGAGCAGCTGCCCAAGAGGGTCCTACCGAGCGCATAGAATGCGCCGTAATGGAAAAAGGAGGACATTGAGCATTTGCGATATAGTCCTGACAGTAAGACTAATCCACTAAGACAACGTCTGTTTGGAGGCCGGCCAGCCCCGTCTGACCAGATCATATGTGACAAATAAGGCATCAGACTTCCTTAGAGATGCCGTTCTAGACACGAAAATCCTCAGAGCTCTGACTACGTCCAGAGTACTGTCCTCAGGAGAATCCTCCCGAAAGGCCGGCACCACAATCGGCTGATTGTACTAGCCGCTCCTTTTTGCCTAAGGTTGTATCGGCTTTCCACATCAAAGTTCTGCCCTGTCCGCATGGAAGACCAAAAATGGAGGGCGTCACGAAAGAGCCCCCAGATCAGAGACCCTTCTTGCCGATGCCAAAGCCAGGAGGAGAACAGTTTTCCATGTAAGGTACTCAAGGTCCACCGCTTCTAGCGGCTCAAAAACCGCAGACTGCAAGAAGCCTAGGACTAGGTCCAAGTCCCATGGAGCCGTTGGTGCACGAAAAGGAGGTTGCAGCCACAATACTCCTTGAAAAAAGGTATGTATCTCAGGTAAAAGAGCCAATTTTTTTCTAAAAAAAAAAAAAAAGATGGATAAGGCCGACACTTGCACCTTCAGGGTAGACAGACGTAACCCTGCAGCTAAGCCGGCCTGCATAAAAAGAAGTCTATCCTTCTTGAAAAAGAGTAGTGGAAACTCCAAGCCCCTTACACCAAGACACGTAGGCTCGCCAGATGCGATGGTAATGCTTGGCGGTAACGTCTTTCCTGGCCTTCATCATAGTAGCAATAACAGCCCGTGGAATTCCTGCTTGCCTTAGGATGGACCTTTCAGCAGCCACGCCATCAAATGAAGCCAACTTAAGTCTGGAAAGAAAAAAGGCCCTTGACGGAGTATCTTCTTGAAGAGACAGGGGCCATGGTTCGTCGATTAGCAGAGATGCGAGGCTGGTGTACCACGACCTGCGCAGCCAATCCGGAGCTATCAGGAGGACCGTGACCTCCTCTCTCCGAATTCTCTGCAGCACCTGAGGTAACAGTGGAAACTGAGGGAAGATATATACAAAGTTGAACGGCCAAGGTGCCACTAGAGCATGGGTCTTCAAACTGTGGTCCTCCAGATGTTGTGAAACAACAAATCCCAGCATGCCTTGCCACAATCTTGCTATAAGGGTGTGTTAAAACTGTGTGCTGAGATTTGTAGCTTCACAACATCTGGAGGGCCACAGTTTGAAGACCCATGCACTACTAGAGCATCCAATCCCACCACCTGTGGATCCTTCGTCCGTACCGGGGCAGCTGATAATTGTGTCGAGACCCCATGAGGTCCACCTGAGGACACCCCCACCTGTGAATCAGGCGTTGAAACACCTGGGGGTGGAGACACCACTCTCCTTGGTGTACGTCTTGCCGACTTAGGAAGTCGGCCTCCCAATTTTCCACGCCGGGTATGAACAAAACTTGAACACATGATCCTGGGCCCAGAGGAGGATTCGACTCACTTCATTCATGGCTGCTCGACTGGCCGTGGAATTGTCAGACTGCACCCTGATGGGTTGACCCTGAAGGAGATGACGAGCCTGCAGGAGAGCATTGTATACTGCTCTGAGCTCCAATACATTGATTGAAAGGAGAGCCTGCTGCGGAGTCCAACGTCCCTGGAACTGGTAATCCAGGGTGACTGCTCCCCAACCACAAAGGCTGGCATCTGTGATGAGCAGTATCCAATTCCAAATGCCGAATCTCTTTCTTCTGTGGTGGCTGAATTCCAGCAACCTCAGGGAAGGAGAGTGTCGTGACCGCACCGGCAACCTCACCCTGTAGTGCAGGTGAGAGCCTGACCACTGACTCAGTAGGCAACGTGTGAAAGGTCTCGACTGGAACCGACAGTATTGGATCACCTCGAAGGAGGCGACCATCTGCCCCAGTAGCCTGGTGCACGTGAGGACCGACAACTGCCGGGTCAGAAGCACTAGGTGGATTAAGGCCTGTAGAGAAGCTGGGATTTCTGAAAATTCAGGATCCATCCGCGATGGATGAGAGTACTCTGTCAGAGCGATATATAGAGAGTGGGTGAAGGTGACCTTTAGCGCACTGGGTAAAAACAGCATAAAGGTTTTTGACCTACAAAAATTCAGTGGAGGTTTCCTTAAAATTCTAATTTCATTTATTCCATACAAATAGACAAAAAATTGCACACAGTAAAAATGTACACAGTTAAAATGACAGCGAATCCCTCCTTACCCAGCTGGAAAGGTGGAGCCTAGGATGGTAAAGACAGAGTGTTCCAAAGAAGGGCTCACCCTGTCGGCTCCACAGATTTCTTGGCTGGGCAGAGGTCCTCTTTGGTAATCTGCAATCCTTTGGGTCCAACGCGTTTCGAGTCTTGGAGACTCTTTGTCAAGGCTACTGGATTGCTGTATGGTTCCCTTATTTATAGGCAGGGAAAATGGCGGTAAAAGACAGGGGCGGGGAGTGGGTGTGTCACAAGGAGCCTCCCCGGAAGTAGATGTTCATGCGAGTTATAGCGTCCCACTGATCCCGGCGCTGGCGTCACTTCTGGTCCCGGTTCCCGGAAGTGTGCAGCACCTGGTTTCCTGTTGGGCAAGAGCCGGCTGACCGCGTCTTCCGCCGGAAGTGGGGACTTCATCTGTCGATACCGGAAGTCCGTGTCAGTGCTCGCGGCCATCTTAGGGGTGGAAATTGCAGCGTTCGGTGTTCGAGGCGCCATCTTTAATGTGGTTATGGGCAGATAGAATTGACGGGCGGCCATCTTAATATGAGGAAACATGGTTCATTTGGCGATAGCCATCTTGAGTGTGGTATGGGTGGATCAATGTTATGCACTCCAATCGTATTGTACCTCAAATAAAACAGAATAAAATAGGATTAAGAATGTGGTCTCATACCAATACAATAGTGACATAATTATGAAATATGGATAAAAACAGATGAAAAAAGCCAGATAAAAAGCGAATATTAGTAGCATTAAAAAGGGGAAAAAATTAGCAGCATGATGGATTTCAAGGGGCAGTCAAAAGAACCATTTAAGTTCAAAATCCTTATTGAGACCATGGGGTACTAAGGTTTTTAATTTAAAGATCCACTCCATTTCTTTTTTTGCCAACATGGTCTCCCAATCTCTATGTTTCCATGTGGATTTTACGTTTTCTATTCCAATAAAATCGCGGATGTGCTTGTTCAAGCAGTTGCGTGTACTGCTAAAATGTTCCGCCAATGAATGGATTTGTACCCCATTTTTTATGTTGCGCAGATGTTCCATCTTTCTAGTTTTTAAGGCTCTGCTGGTCCGTCCAATATATATCAGGCCGCATGTGCATTCAATCAGATAAATGACATTTGGTGTGTGGCACGTTATAAATTGTGAGATCTTGTATTTTTTGTTTTTAATTTCAAAAGGAGTCCCTTTTGGATTGTTTTGATTTTACTGCTTTGCACATTCCGCATGCACCACACCTGTGGAACCCTTGGGTGCGTATGCGGGAGGTGTCTGTCCCGGGCAGTGCGCTTTGGACCAATTTCTTTTGCAGGTTGTCTGATCTACGGTAGATAAATTTGGGTTGGGGGGGGGGGGGGGGGGGAGGAATGCTGACCAAGATGGGATCTTTCTTTAGAAGAGGCCAATGTTTCTTCAGGATGGCCTCGAATTTCTTTTGGTGGGGCCAAATTGAGTGATGAAGGCGAGATCAGTGGTGCCAGTTTTCTTTTCTTCTCCTCCTTCATTGATTCCTCTTGTGATGAGAGTATCTCTATCTATGGTGGAGACCTCTTGTCTTGCCTTATCAATTTGCTTAGCCTCATAACCCCGAGCTCTGAAGTTTACCGACATTTCTGTCAATTGTTCCATGCAGACCTCTTCCTCGGTACAATTTCTTTTCACGCGTAGAAATTGGCTCTTCGGTACACTATTGAGCCATCTCGGAAGGTGCTGACTCTCTTTGTGAATGTATGAATTTGTATCTGTCGGTTTCCTAAAAGTCTTCGTTTGCAGCTTATTATTTCTGATGTAAATGGTGAGGTCAAGAAAATGAATTTCCTGCTGGCTTTTTGTGAATGTGAATTGGATGTTCAGTTGATTTAAATTGAGATAATTGCAAAAGACACCAGGCTCGTCCTCAGAACCTCTCCAAAAGAAAAGGACATCTATGTATCGATGACAGGCTTGCCCCCCAACCATGGTTGTGCCAGATGGTATCCTCCTCCCATTTGGCTAGGAAGAGGTTGGCATAGCTGGGGGCAAACCTGGTACCCATGGCAGTCCCTACCGATTGGAGGTAGTAGTCCCCATTGAAGTAGAAGTAGTTTTTCAGGATGAAGGACATTCCTTCCATTAAGAAGTTCTTCTTGGATTCCCCTATGGTGGAGTTGTTGATATGATGATGTATAGGGAGGTGATGTCAGCAGACACCATATACATGTTTTCACCCCATACTACCTCCTTGATCTTCCCTAGAGTGTCCGTGGTGTCCTTGAGATAGGACCTAGTGTCCTTCACCAACGGTTGGAGATGATGGTCGATATACTGTGACAGGTTGCTTGTTAGGCTGTTGGTCCCTGCCACTATAGGGCATCCAGGTGGGTTGGTAGAGTCTTTGTGGACCTTGGGAAGGACATATATAGTCGGAACTGTAGGGTGTTTCGAATGAAGAAAGTTATTTTCTTTTGTTATCACTCCTTTTTCAGCATTCTCCTCAAGCCATTTTTCATAAGCCCCGTTGATCCTTGGAGTGATTTTCTTATAAGTTACGCTTTCCAATTGGGGGATAATTTCCTTCTCGTACCAAACCCGGTTCATGATGACGACAAGGCTTCCCCCTTTATCTGAAGGTTTGATAACGATGGTTTTATCGCTTTGTAATTATTTTAAGGCCAATCTTTCTTTACGTGTAAGGTTCCACTTCCGTATGTATTTCTTCTGATTTAAAGTTTCAAGCTCATCCAGAACAAACCTTGTGAAGCTTTCTACATAGGGTCCCTTAAGATGGGCAGGAAAGAATTTTGATTTCCCTCTGAAGTTCGTTATTTCTTGGGTCGGTAGTTCTTCTTGTCATGAAAATTTTTTCTTTAAAGTGAGTTCTCACATTTTTGTACATCAATAAAATTTTGGAAATGGTCCATTTGTCCTGTGGGGGCAAACTTCAAGCCTCTCTGTAGAACGGATTCTTCCTCCTTCGTGAGAACTCTTGAACTGAGATTAAAAATGTGGCATGGTTGTTCCGGAACAGATTCATTTTCCCTCAAAGGTTTTGCTTTTTTAGATTTCTTTTTCTTCCTAATCTTTTGTCCTGCCCTGGTTCCCCTTTTGGTCTTTTTGTGTTCTGTTATTCAATACAATCTCCTCTGGGGGCCTCTCTCCCCTAAAAAAGAAAGGTGGGGTCCACAATATGGGGCACGGATGTCATCTCTATAGTTATAGTAGTGGTTTCTCCTCTCTCTTTCCCTGTGAGGTTCTCTTCTCTGAATTCTTGGTCTTCTCGGTGTTCGGTTATCGTGCCGCTGGGTTCTTTCAAATCGGTTCTCACGATAGCTCGGTTTTCTATATGGTCTCTCAAAGTGCTTTTCTGGTCTTTGTCGTTGATCTCTCGTCAGTCTTCGATGTCTCCTCTCTTCCTCTTCTCTCCATATGATGATGTTTTCATATTTTCTGCTCATATTTCCTTTCGTCTCTTCCAGGATTCTTTTTAGTGTTCTTTTTGGGATTCTTCTTTTGGGTTTTCCCTGCTTTAAGGAAGTCGAAGTCCCTCTGGAATTTTTTCCATTTTTTGTGAACTAGTTTTCGGGTGTTCTTCTCAATCTGTTCTTCTATTCCTTTCTATAATTCTATACATTCTTCTGCTTCCTTAAAGGGGCTTACTAATCTTTGTAAGATTTGTATCCTCTCATTTAGAATCTTCAAATCCCTTTGTCTTTCTTTTATAATGAGACCGATTAAGAACATTGAGCAGTGGGTTAATATTGCATCCCATTCCTTTTTGAATTCCTCTGAAGCGTCAGAGAAGGTGGGTATTTTCTTGATCCTCAAGCCCTTTGGAACGACTTTTTCAGCTGCGTATTTCTCTAAAGCTGCAATTTCCCACCAGATCTTGTTTTCTTTGAGAAGGCTTTGGTTTAAGGAGGTCATAATGGTTCCAATATTTTCATCTGAAATATCTTGTTCTTCGGGGTTAAAATCAAAATAGAAGGCTGAAGATTTTACCATATCTTCACGTTCCTTGAAATGTGTGAACATGGTGCTGCTGGGGACACAAGTTCTTGGGATGAAGGGACAATGTTATACAGTGGTGATCTTGAGTACCCCTTTGCCTTTGCCAACAAAGCCTCTCTGGACGGAGCCTTCAACAGAAGGTCGTCAACATAAGGTATTACAGTCATCCCTTGTGTCCGCAAAATCTCCATCATCACCGCCATGACCTTGGTGAAGACACAGGGTGCAGAGGAGAGGCCGAATGGAAGGGCCCGAAACTGCCAATGTTGGTTGCGGATCGCGAACCGTAGGAATGCCTGATGGGGTGGCCAAATGGAGGTAGGCATCTTTGATATCAAGTGATACCAAGAACTCACCCTCCTCCAACCCAGCGATTACTGATAGCAGGGACTCCATCCTGAACTTGACCGTTTGCAGGTACGGATTCAGATCCTTCAAGTTGACGATAGGACGAGCCGAGCGGTCTGGCTTTGGAACCAGAAAAAATCCCAAGGTCTTTTGTTCGTCCGGGACCGGGATCCCCACCCCCGCATTTAACAGTTTCGACATGCAGATAAGAGCAGGCCCTTTTGTTCTGAAACTGGCAAACCTGTCTTGAAAAACCTGTGGGGAGATGGTTTTTGAAAATGGATCTTGTAGCCAAAGGCTATCAGATCTCGAACCCATGCGTCTTGACAAGCTTGAAGATTAGCTCCCACCTGGGGGGGCCCCCAGATGGGCCTGAAGCCCTTCATGCTGAGGGCTTAGTGTAGGCTTTTGTCTCTTGGGCAGAGTAGGAAGCACCTCTGCCTAGACCTCTGGAGCCTCTGTGAGGCAGCACCCCCTCTGAACTTTGCCTGTGGGCGAAAGGACGAAACGAGATACCTTGAAAAGTCCTGCGGACAGGAGGAGGGGGAGCAGTGGAAGGAAGGTACATTAATTTACCTCTGGCCCGAACAGGACATATCCTGTAAAAGGAGGAGCCTCCACCGCCCGCTTGGATTCTGCATCAGCTTGCCATTGGCGAAGCCAGAGTGATCGGTGTGCTGAAATAGAGAGTGCAGAGATGCGGGCACCTATGATGCAGACATCATTAGAGGCCTCCCGTATATGTTCTGCTAACTGCAGCAGGACGTCAACATCAGCTCCCTGATTCAGATGCGTAACCATCTGAGAGGCCCACACCCCGATAGCTTTGTTGACCCAGCATCCAACCGAACGCTGTACTACACCAGCCGCGATATAAATGGACTTAAGGGTAAGCTCAAGCTTACGGTCCGAGGCATCTCGGAGAGTGGTGGCCCCAGTACCGGGAGAACAGTCTTCTTTGAAAGGCGTGTGACTAAAGGGTCAACTACCGGGGGTGTCTCCACCAATTTTCTGCCCTCAGCAGACAAGGGGTGTGATGCCAACAGTCTGCGAGAAATCTAAAATTTCTTATCAGGGTTTTTCCATGCCAACAAAACATGCTCATCTAGTTCTTCTGCAGGAGGAAATGAGGCCGTCTGTTTTGGGGTTTTTTTTACCAAAAAAGGAGGAGCGACTGGGTGCAGGAGCCCCGTCATCAATATCCAGAGCCAGTTTGACCGTATCAATAAGGTCATCTAACCCGCTGAGCAGACTGTCCAGGTTCCTGTAGTGGCAAAGCCTGTTGCTCTGCCACGTCTGAAGCAACAAACTCACCCTCCTCCAAGTCTGGCATGTCACCTGCGTAAGCAGTCTTTAGCACTGGAGGCTGTGAGTCACGTGCACTGGGCTGAACCGTTTCTGGGGCCAAGGCTCTTGTTAACCCCTCCACAGCTAAAGCTAAATCACACTGCTGTGTTCTGGAGCTTTCTCCCCCCAGCTCCCACGTTGCTGACAGGCAGCGGCAAGACCTTGCCTGTCTGTGCTGTACCAAGATATTTCTTTATCTTTCTGACTAAACATAACTGCCCTGGAGCAAGCCAGAGTGTGACCAGCTCCCAAGGGCACATTCTAAGACTGCCTAGGAGGGAGAAGTAGAAGGGGAGGAGTTGGCCACACATTTAAATTTAAAGTGCCCATGCTCCCTCTGGTCGCCCTTCTATTCCACACTGTTACTCCAGTGACACCTAGTAGATGAAGGCAAAATAAATAAAAATTACTCTGCCTGGCATTAGACTACACATGCACAGTCTAATACCAAAATCCAGAGGATTGGAAACTCCAATCCCGGGATACAAATGCTGGAAATTTTAGGGCCAAATCCCAGGATCCCACTGATCCTGGGATTGACCACTCTAAGGGGGGTATTCAATCCTGGCCGCTATTTGCAACAGGGGAAATAGTGGCAACCACTGATTCAATGCTATCTTTCCTGACAGCATTGAAGAGGCAGATCGACAGAATGGGCCCTACTTTAAAAGCAGTCGGCCCGTTTTGTCGATTTTGGCTGTGAATTGTTGCAATCGCGGCTGAATCCTGACAATTCACGGCCGTTTACATGGACACGCCCCCTTTTCATCAATCGGCAGGCGGGACATTAAATCACGCCTGGCGATCTGCGGTCAAACAAAATGAAAAGGGCCAGGGTCACGGCTGTCAAGCCAGATAGACAGTCGTGACCCGGTATTGAATATCCCCCTAAATGCCTGAGTTTGTAATGACAAATAATGGGTATTGGTGCTGGGCTTTCCAGAGATACAATACTTGAACAAACCAAGGCTACAAAATAAGAACATTTATTTAAACAAATGAATTATTTACAAAATGTCCAGTGGAAAACGTGAAGTCTATTAGCCTTGTCTACTGGTCGGCTTCCTCGTGGCTGGGAACAGTTGGCAAATCCCAAAGCAGCACCTTATACAGCAGTCTCCATTACTCATATTCTCCACAGTCTGAGATGATCACTTTCTGCTTAGGCTTTCCATCCTTGCTACCCTGAGCCTTTATTTAAAAAAAAAAAAAAAAAAAAATTAGTATATTATAAAGAAAGAGAAACAGGTTTTCCTAGCACATCTGTAAACTCAATACAGGCAGCTCATCACCCTTCTATGTAAGAGGAAATATGAATTACTGTAGCTTGTCTTCTCCAATTAAAAGGTTTTCTGGTTTACATTAATTATAAGCACACAGGTTAGTTTTGGCTCGCCAGAATGACAATACATTTTAGAATAATGAACAGTGCAGACTGTTACGCTTTCTGCTCCCAGAGAAAATTAGATTAGTCTGCAGACCTAGTTTTGCAGCTCAGATGCTTTCCAATATAACTATAATGCATCTTATAAACAGCACACTATAAAGCCAAGTTTTATCACATAATGTACAAATCTGTGTACTATGGAGGCAAATATTTTCCATACCATCTGAGGTAAGTCAGCTATACTGTAGGTGCAGTGCTGTACTGTATAACCCTTAAACTACAAACAGAAACATCTGGCCAGAATGAAAGGGTAACAAGAAGATGGTCTGCAGACCTAGTTTTGCAGCTCAGATGCTTTCCAATATAACTATAATGCATCTTATAAACAGCACACTATAAAGCCAAGTTTTATCACATAATGTACAAATCTGTGTACTATGGAGGCAAATATTTTCCATACCATCTGAGGTAAGTCAGCTATACTGTAGGTGCAGTGCTGTACTGTATACCCCTTAAACTACAAACAGAAACATCTGGCCAGAATGAAAGGGTAGCAAGAAGATGGACGACACAGAATTGGTGATCTGAGCTGGCATATCAGCAAAGAGATAGATAAGGGATGACCGGGACCATTAAGCTCAGTTGTTACAGGGACAGAATAGGCTTGAAGGGGTATGAGGCAGAGTTGAGTTGCAGGAAAGCTTGGGAAAGGGGCCATGAAAGAGAAGAGGCGGGTATAGTGTGGAGAGCAAAGAAGGGTGTAGGGCAAGCATGTACAAACTATGGCACTCCAGCTGTTGTGAAACTGCAGGTCCCACTATGCCTTGCCACAGTTGTGCTATTAGGGAATGCTAAAACTATGGCAAGGCATGCTGGGATGTGTAGTTTCACATGTAATATAGGGAAATGGGTAAACAAATTCACATAGAGGAATAAGAAGTCTGCAAACGTATATAATGAATTGATCAGATGCTCTTGTCTCCAAGATAAATAATTTAGTTGGTGGTGCTCCCCAGAGCCATAAATGTAGACGTAGATAGAACAAAAAAATAATAATAATAATAAAAAAAAAAAAATATATAAAAAAAAAAAAAAAAAAGATAGCTCTCTTTGTTGGGGCACTCATACAATTTTTTCCATATTAAAAAAAAAGTTAAAATTAGATAAAAGGATTTAGGCTATACAACTATATTTGTAGTGGTGAAGTTATGGTGATTACTTTCAATACCCTTGGCCACAAAATACGTGAACATTTACATTAAATATGTGAACAAGTGTATCAACTGGGGTGTTCAATGTTCTCAGAGTTTTGGATTTTAGTAAACCCTATGAGGCATTAATTGCACCCAGTTGAATTAATATGCAAGTGATACAAATAGCATATATAAAGAGTGTATAAAAATATTATTTTTATAGTTTCTTATATAGCGCATACATATTACGCAGCGCTTTACAAAGCATAGTTATGAGCAAAAACACATAACAATTACAGCACAAGACAGTTTAGGACAAGTACATGGTTAATATGGATAGTTGCATCAGGGGACAGGACACTGAAGCAATCAGGGTGGCAGTGGTTTATATATTCTAAGAAAGGCACATGAGAGAGGGCCCTGCTCGTGAGAGCTTACATTCTAAAGGGAGGGTTAGACAGACAGGGATGACACAGAAGGGAAGAATATTAATAGTGTGTGAGAAGTTAAAAATTATTGGCGAAGATTTGAATCCATATATGGTGATCACTGATGGGATGCCACAGTATTAGTGGAATCAGATTATCATAAGTCAAAATTAAATTTAGACATTTTTTACTACACAGTTTGGGCAGTTTATATAGGTTAGCTAGAATAGATAAAAAGCTCACCTATTATTTTCGCCTGCTGTCCCTTGCACCCCGCCGTGTCTCTCACGGACACTGAACGGACTAGGGTCTGGGCACAACACTAATGGGGGGTCACAATTCAGCCAGTGAAGAAAGAATCTAATGATGTATTGCTAAAAAAAAAAAAAAAATATTCCGTACTCCTTATTTAAGGGACTCTCATTGTGTCCAGCCTAAAGCGATCTCTTGCGCTGGGTAAACATCAGGGGTGCAGATAGATACTTGTACGCAACAATAGATCCCTATACTCTTGCCGAATAGAGTACGCACTGCATACCATTCACGGTCATTCAATAATCACCCGGGCTGTAATTTGCATCACAGCGAGTGGGACTTGGTGTTTTAGTAGAAGTCCACGTGTTGGGTACAGCATAACCATGACCAATGTTTTTTTCCTCCTGTTGGATCAGAATGAAAGTGGGTGGATTTCTGGGGTGTGGCTGTGTCTTTTTTTGTTGTTGCAGGGTTGTTAATCAGATCTGCTCCCAATGTGCTAGAAGCTTAAGGCCCCCATACACTATGAGATTTGTCTGACCTGGAAAATTGCATCTGATTTCCCCTGAACTTCCCTGGCAGCTTCCCAGGAGGCCTACATACAATTTGACACTTGACGTGCCATTTTTTACATCCAATTTGCATCAGATAAATCACATGTGATTAATCACATGATTTATCTGACGCAAATTGGATGTGCCATGAGATGTATCTGATGGGATGGCTCTAGGGAGTGGCCTGAACGGTGCTATACCTTGCAGGTATTACTGTTCTGAGAAAATGAGAATGGCGGTATATGTATATATAGTATATAACGGAATCTGCTGCGCTATATAAGACACTAACGGAATCTGCTGCACTGTATAAGACACTAACGGAATCTGCTGCGCTATATAAGACACTAACGGAATCTGCTGCGCTATATAAGACACTATAACGGAATCTGCTGCGCTATATAAGACGCTGTAACAGAATCTGCTGCGCTATATAAGACTCTAACGGAATCTGCTGCACTGTATAAGACACTGTAACGGAATCTGCTGCGCTATATAAGACGCTGTAACGGAATCTGCTGCGCTATATAAGACGCTGTAACGGAATCTGCTGCGCTATATAAGACGCTGTAACGGAATCTGCTGCGCTATATAAGACGCTGTAACGGAATCTGCTGCGCTATACAAGACGCTGTAACGGAATCTGCTGCGCTATATAAGACACTATAACGGAATCTGCTGCGCTATATAAGATCCAAAGTATACAAAGAGATGCAATATCAGTTACGTCTTAGGAAAGTAACTAGCAGGAATAGAAGTTTGTCACTAGTATCCAATTATCCTGAACATAAACCAGTGGCCAAGAGGGAGAGTCAGGGAGATAGGACCAGCCCAGGCAGTTCCACCAGAGACCGTTTGCATAACAGTATTAATAGAGGTTAAAGAGGTATTTGGACACTTCCCATTATAACCAGCAGTATATAGTCACTTCTGCTTGCTACACTAGAGAGAACAATAGTACTGTAATTTATTCAGGCACACACAGGGGAGAGAGTGAGGGGGAGTCTGCCCGTGCTGTCATCCAGAAGCAGGGGAGAGGGAGCGTCCATGCTCTTCTGAACAAGCTGACAATCAGCAGCACGGGAGAGGGGAGGGGGATGTTGTCTGGGCTTTGCTGCCCGTTCAGGTGTCATATAGCAGCAGAGGAAAGTCTGGGGGCTCTGCTGTGTGTGCTGACATCTAGGACGAGCAGCAGGGAAGACTCTCACTGACTGCCGCCCTCAGTCCCGTGGTGCCTGTCACTTCCTGTGACATAAGTTCCGGCTGCTGCTGCTGTTTCTACACTGGGGGTTGGAGGAGGTCCACAGCGGCGCAGGAAGGAGGTACCAAGAGATATATCGGATCTGAAACACTGTGGGTGCTAAAAAGCACCCACGATGTGCCCATGATGGGTCAGATTCAGATATATCTGATGTTCAGCAGGTCCGACGCCCTGATCCGATCTGATGCGCACGGGACCGCGCATCAGATCAGATGTCAAACACATGCGATTTTCGGCCGATTTCAACCGATTTATCGGGCCAAGGGGCCGAAATCGGGTGAAAATCGCATAGTGTATGGGGGCCTTTACATTATCAGATCCAACAGATCATGTTTACATTGGTGTTAAGGTGAAGAGAGCATCAGTATTCACATATTAAGGGGTTTGTGAATCTTTACCATGCTCCTCTGCAGGCAGAGAGTTCTATTTGGATGGGGTGTGTTTAAAATGAAATCTACACTGCAGTGTTAAAAAAACCCATAATGCTGTATTTGTGGGCTATTTGAAAAAGCAGAGAGAAATGGAAAACTATAACGTGTGTTCAGAATTGCCAAGACAAAAGAAAACTGAAAATGCCGACCTCAATCTGCCGCAATACATCCATTCCTTCCATCACTTCTCCAAACACTACATGTTTCCCATCAAGCCAGTCCGTCTTGTCACATGTGATGAAGAACTGTGAGCCATTTGTATTTGCACCGGAATTGGCCATAGATAGCAAGCCTGTACAAAAATAGGACATTGATGACTTAACACTATAACAACCTTTGCAAAGCTAATCTAGTTATGTACATAGTTAACAGGCCACGCCATTTAAAAATAATACAGTATGTTGTTTAATTACAATTATTCTAGAAACATCAGTTTACTGAATTGGCTACTTCTATTATCAAATATAATCCTTTATTAAGCACCACAAGGGGTACACAGCACCTGACAAAGATGATTAACCAGATACAGTGCAAAAGTCTTAGGGGTAAATCTACTCTCTCTCAGATGAGATGTTGCTGTGGGCAACCAATCAGAATCCAATTATTTATTTAGCACCCTATAGAAGATAGACAAAATCTGCCCATAGCAACATTCCATCTGATATAGAACTCCCTTCTTAGTAAATTTCCCCCTCACAGTTCAAAAGATGTATCCTCATACACCTAGCATCTTCACACAAAGAGTTGGCATGCTAGAGATGCCCAGACACTGGGGCATAGTGTACTTTTTCATTAAATATTACAGCTCAAGCTGCATACAAAACTCAGTACACACCAAGACAACCACGATATTGCAATGATCCTGAAACTATTTCCTTTGAAATTGCACAATGGTCCCACAATGGATTGGAGTACACAATCTGCAAGTAAAATCTCCAATCCAACAGACAACCAGCAGGAGGAGGAGGAGGGGGGGGGGGGGGGGGGGACGACATCGGATTCGTACTGAAAACAGGTACGATTATGCTCTTTTACATCCAATCAGTCACAAAACGCATCAAAATCGGGGGATTCCAGCCTAAATCGTCCTGGTGTGTACCCTGTATAAGTTGTGACCTTTGTTGGCACGAAGGAATTGGTAATATCACACAGTGAGTGACCGATGTTTCCTTTACAGGGGAGGAAACCAAGATATCCTGTGGCAATATACTGTGAGATATCTTACAGTATATGGCCACAATGCCTGTTGGTCTGACAGATGTTTTGGTTGGGATAGAATTAAGTTGTGGTGGAGGCGGCTTTTTTTTTTTTTTTTTTAAACCATGTCTTGTAAGTGAATGTCCCCTTAAAAATAAAAACACATTCAAGTTCGGCCGACATCCTACAAGGTGGCTGAACTTGGGACTTTATTACATCCCACCCTATATCTGCTAGACGACATTGAAACAGTTTGAGTGGAGCGATACACTCAGCATGCTTCGGGCACTATTTTATTCTCCCTCCACACCCTAGTGGATGGTAGGTTATATTTATAAAAAAAAAAAAAAAAAAAAAAAAAAGCACATGTTTTGGGGAAAAAAAATCCTTAAAAAAAAAACGTTTCAACCTTTTTAATGTCGACCTAAAGTTCCTGTTCACTTATAGTCCAAGTCAAACTAAGCTATGTTGACCTTTTATAGGTAGTCGACCTAGGGCCTGTCGACCTAAGGGTGTCCACTGAATTTAGGTTGACCCAACGACCGTGTCCAGGGTGTATGCCCGGCATTAATCACACACAGATGTATAAGTACAGGAAGCCCCAGTGATCAGTGTATACTAGTTAGAGTTGTTGTTTCTTGCAGACTTCATATGGGATGATAAAAGGTTCAACTTTTGAAGAAAAAAAATTCTTGCCACGGTTCATGGACCCTGGTGCACCAAGAGTGTATATTTGGCACTACTAGCGCAAAGGTATATATTATGAAGACACATCCATACAAGCCACAAATATTAGGTCAGACGACAAACAAAACCCAGCGCCCTGATGAGCCCAAGGGTTCAGTGTCTCTGTTGCAAAGGGGAGACAGGGACTTCAGTAGAAACTGTACCCAAAATCAGCAGTGGGAAGACTCACATGGCGGTTGTTTCAATTTGGAAGGTATGTTGTACAGTTCAAAAGGGCAAAGAATATTCAATAAGAACATATCGGGCACCTGGATACGGGATGATTTTCAAAGAGCAGCTGCTAAAAAAAGTGGGGGAAGTCAGTCCCCACTAGAAAGGCAAAAACAAAAGGATACCAGTGTATAGCAGCACTTGGTAAATATACATAAAATTAAGCAAATGGTTGAATTTGAAATTCACCTTTACTATACCAACAATTCATCAATACTGTACATACATATATAAAAACAATAAAAAAAAAAAAATCAGCATATAATTAATAAACATTATAGGGCTCTCATACTCCAGTGATAGAAGATTCCCAGTGGGCCATTGTGAACAGGTGTCACAGAATAGATCCTCAATGGGCCAATGTGGACAACTGTTACAAGGTAAGCGCACTTTATCAATTGTGAATGACGTCACCGTTTTAGTAGTGTG